>NC_026658.2:10006410-10019074 GCF_000004075.3 Cucumis sativus
TTATCCTATCTTTACTTTGCATAACTAGTTTAGGTGTTTGCTTTCCATTCTAGGTCATAAAGCTTGGGTGTGACGTTTTGGCATTTTCATATGCAAGCCTGCCAGAGAAGAAAATGTTCAAAATGTACTATAGGGGAGGCATACCAATTGAATCCCCGCCCAAGCATTAGTTGTACTCTTTGCAAGCAACCCTTTTTCCTTGCAACTGACAGTCTTTAATGCTTATTATAAAATCTATTTCAATTTATTTCTTTCTTTCCCGCGTTTTATAAATTAAATTTTCCTAAAACGCAAAGGAAGGTTATGACATACATCGACGTTACCCACAACTCTTGGATTTTGATCAGCTGACTTGTTCGTGAGTTAGAACAAGTGCCGCACAATCGTCCGTCTCGAGGTTGAAACGCTACGATTGTGACAAGTGGTATAAGAGCCAAAGTTGGCAGAGTGACAGTTTGGACAAAAATAAAATGTCGACTGCAAAACGAGCGAGCAAGACCCATGAAGAATGGTTGGTGGAGATCGAAGAGCAGATAATCCACCTGATGGAAGTTCTTGGTTCCATCCGATTGATGGAAGAAAGACTTGAGGAAGTTTCCGAGAGAGCCGATGCTGTTGACGTGGTGTCCGGTCGCCTGGACGGATTACCCATACAAGATTTGTTGGCTAGAGTTGACACGCTAGAGTCACAAATCCAAAGAATTGGAAATGTTTCCTACGAGCGTGGGGACAGTTCATCGGGCTCTGTTGCCCGAATGGAGGAGCGAGTTATGGAGCTAGATAACTCTCAAAAGGATATAATGGAAATGATAAATGGCATGTCCGAGGACTTTCGAGCCACCTTGGATGTCATTAGAAATGAAATCGTGGAGGTGAACACGAAGGTGAACCTTACGATGCGAGCGTTGGCCAATCAAACTCCAGCTGGAGGAGCAATTACAGTTGGCAAGATAAAGATTCCAAAACCCAAGCCCTTCTGTGGGGCAAGAGAAGCAAAGGCATTGGAAAACTTTATCTTCGATATTAAGCAGTACTTCAAAGCCACGAGTACTAATATGGAAGAAGCCAAAGTGACATTGGCAACCATGCATCTATCTGAAGATGCAAAGTTGTGGTGGAGATCCCGGTATGTGGACATTCAGGAGGGGCGTTGCACAATAGATACGTGAGACAGTTTAAAGAAAGAACCCCGCTCGCAGTTTTTCCCCGAAAATGTCGACGTTCTGGCTCGACGGAAGCTGCGAGAATTAAAACACACTGGAACTATTCGGGAGTATGTGAGGGAATTCGCGGGGCTGATGTTAGATGTATCAGACATGACCGAAAAGGATAAAATCTTCAGCTTTGTTGAGGGGTTGAAGCCGTGGGCAAGGACTAAGTTATACGGACAGAGAGTTCAAGACCTCGCGTCAGCCTATGCATAGCAGAGCGTTTATTCGATCTGTCTGATGACACTCAAGAGACGAGGCGTCGTCAAAGCTCTTCACTTGGAAGAGACAGGAACGGCCAACCGAATTCCCCCAAGACTACCGGTGAAAATGGAAGTCCCAGTAGAGATCGCAAGCCTTCTCAATCCAGTACGGGGGACACCTGGAGAAGACGTGATAATCCAAACACGTCGAATCGTCCTATCAGTTGCTATATATGTAATGGACCACATCGGGCAAGGGAATGTCCGGATAAAGCTGCCTTATATGCCTTTCAGGCCTCGTTAGCTGCAGACTCAGATGATGTGTCGGGTCAACCAGAGGAGGAAGTTGGGCAGGAAGACAGAGTTCAGAATGTTAGACTGGGAGCCATAAGACTCTTGTCGTCCCTTCAAAAGAGAGCAGGGGAGACAGGTGGGCGCACGAAAGAGGGCCTAATGTATGTGGACACCTGGATCAACCGGAACCGTGCAAGAAGCATTATGGTTGACTCTTGTGCAACCCATAATTTCATAACGGTGGTGGAAGCCAGACGATTGAACCTTCACTAGAAGAAGGATACAGGAAAGATGAAGGCTGTAAATTCTATAGCTTTACCCGTCGTTGGAGTAGTAAAACGGGCGGTGATACAGTTGGTAGGATGGAGCAGTTTCGTTGACTTCGTGGTTATAGGCATGGATGACTTTGATGTAGTTCTCGGAATGGAATTCCTTCTCGAACATCAAGTGATCATAATGCCTGCAGCCAAATGTATGGTGATCTCGGGGTCTAACCACACCGTTGTGCAGACAGGCCTTAGGCAACCTAATGGACTGAGAACGATCTCGGCCATGCAACTGAGAGAGGACCGTGTTCGAGAAGACACAAGGTGTTTCGTGGAGAAATATGGAGATGGGAAACGTGAGAGTTTGCCCATGCCAGGATCGCCTACGGAGAATAATCATCGTATGGCACAGTCAGAGTCACCTGGACTCTGGAGACAATCAAAGAGATTGTCGAGTGAAGGATTCGCTAGACCTGCAAGAGCTCCGTATAAAGCATAAGGCTTTTTCCATGAGGAAGAGAATTGGCGGTTGTGTGTCAACAACCATGTCCTGAAGCAAGCCCCGAGGAGAGGGCCAACTCTTGGGTCCCTGAGCGTTGCCCAACCTGTTGAAGCTGACGCTGAGGTGCGTAGTCATACATTGAGTGGGGTCCTACTACAGAAGGGACACCCTATCGCATTTGAGAGTCAGAAGAAGAGTGCCACCGAGGGCAATCATACAGTGTTTGAAGAAGAAACACTGGCCATAGCACACGGTCTGAGGGATGGGAGACAGGGTTCCCATAGATTAACGTTTGTCAAAGAGATGAACAACGACGTTGCCTGCCATTTCGGTACTCGACCGAATCTGAGTTCGAATCAAGCAAGGAGACGTAGAGTCGTTCCCAAACCTGATTTCGAGTCAGAATGCAAGAAGAGCAATCGTGGGGTTCCACAAGTGTCGGCTCGTACATAGGCCTGTCAAGCTGATGGCCCAATGCAAGACGCGTCAACAGAATCCACGAAGGAAAACTCTGTCGCTCATGATGGATGGAGTTCGACGAAGGCCGGCCAATTAGCGCAAAGGAACGGGGGTCGTTCGTTGGAGGCAACACAACCGGGTGTTAGAGCTATGAAAAAATCATCAACTGAAGGAAGTCCAACAATGAGTGTTGGTGACGAACAATATGTATTGTCGCGTCCTGCTGATTTTTCTTGTATGAAGAAGGAGCCTCAGACTCGTAACCTTGCCAAGAAGTGGAAGCGTAGATCAGACACTATTCGAGCCAATTTGGAGAAAGTCTCGAAGCGGCTGAGAAGATGGGCAGATGGGAAGCATCGCCCCCTGAACCTTGATGTGGAAGGTCAGGATATCGTGACGCCGCGACCTGAACTGATGCAGTTTCTGAAGATACGAAGATCTTCACCTCGTGAGAGCACATGAGGAATCAACAGAAGTTGAAGAAGAAGACCCATGGGGAGGATACACCAGTTCATGATGAAGTAGAAGAGCCTCCTCATGGAAGAAGCCTGTGGAAGACGTACCAAGACCGTGAAGCGTGGAGGCAGAAGATCGAAGGATTCCAGCTTTGCCAGTCGACGGGGACGTCAACTGTTATATGCTCCGATTACCCCCAGTTTATCCCATCTTTACTTTGCATAACTAGTTTAGGTGTTTGCTTTCCATTCTAGGTCATAAAGCTTGGGTGTGACGTTTTGGTGTGAATTTTCGAGACCTTAGGCATGGTTCTAAGATGGGTCTCTCTTCGTAGGCTAATGCATTGGCCCTTTCTTCAACGTTTTGGGGCGAAAACAAAAAGTGACTCCCGGGCATATTTTTTCGGCCTTTATGGACAAAAAACTTTAATACCGCTCAAAATGAGGCCATCCAGTAGTTAGGTGTGAATTTTCGAGACATTTGGCATCGTTCTAAAGATGGGTCCTCTCTTCGTAGGCTAATGCATTGGCCCTTTTTTACCCGTTTTGGGGCGAAAATAAAAACTGACTCCCGGGCATATTTTTTTCAGCCGTTATGGGCAAAAAAATTTAATACCACTGAAAATGAGGCCACCCAGTAGTTAGGTGTGAATTTTCGAGACCTTGGCATCGTTCTAAGATGGGACCTCTCTTCGTAGGCTAATGCATTGGCCCTTTTTTCAACGTTTTAGGGCGAAAACAAAAACTGACTCTAGTGCATATTTTTTTCGGCCTTTATGGCAACAAACTTTAATACCACTCAAAATGAGGCTACCGAGTAGTTAGGTGTGAATTTTCAAGACCTTTGGCATCATTCTAAGATGGGTCCTCTCTTCGTAGCCTAATGCATTGGCCATTTTTTCAACGTTTTGAGGCGAAAACAAAAACGGACTCTCGGACATATTTTTTTTAGCCTTTATGGGCACAAAACTTTAATACCGCTCAAAATGATGCCACCCAGTAGTTAGGTGTGAATTTTCAAGACCTTTGGCATCGTTCTAAGATGAGTCATCTCTTCGTAGGCTAATGCATTGGCCCTTGAAAAATCGGCCGATTTTTAACCTTGTGAAAAAAGTCCCGAAAATTTACAGATCACTACTAGGCGGCCTCACTTTGAGTAATATAAAAGTTTTTTCCCACAAAAACCGCTCGGAGATGCCCCACACTCAGTTTTTATTTTCGTCCCAATACTTTTCTTCCAATGGTTTAGTTGTGTTTCTTTGATCTTGTGGGGCCTATTTAGACCGATGATAGCCGGCGGATAGGTGTGGAAACCCATCTATATTGCACTCTGTATGACACAGAAAAAAGGCCACGGCATAGGGGTCGGGTGGGGCTCTTTCGTGGTGCACAACGGTTGCGCCAAAAACGGTCAAAAAACGGCCAAGGCTTTAGCCTACGAAACATCGGTCGAGTTTTAACCTTGTGAAAAAAGTCCCAAAAATTGAAAGATCACTACTAGGCGGCCTCACTTTGAGTATTATTAAAGTTTTTACCACAAAAACCGCTCGGAGATGCCCCACACTCAGTTTTTATTTTCGTCCCAATACTTTTCTTCCAATGGTTTAGTTGTGTTTCTTTGATCTTACGGAGCCTATTTAGACCGATGATAGCCGGCAGATAGGTGTGGAAACCCATCTATATTACACCTCGTATGACACAGAAAAAAGCCCAGGGCATAAGGGTTGGGTGGGGTTCGTTCGGTGTGCACAACCGTTGCGCCAAAAACGGTCCAAAAATGGCCAACGCTTTAGCCTACGAAAAATAAGCCGATTTTTAACCTTGTGAAAAAAGTCCCGAAAATTCACAGATCACTAATAGACGGCCTCACTTTGAGTAATATTAAAGTTTTTTCCCACAAAACCGCTCGGAGATGCCCCACACTCAGTTTTTATTTTCGTCCCAATACTTTTCTTCCAATGGTTTAGTTGTGTTTCTTTGATCTTGTGGAGCCTATCTAGACCGATGATTGCCGGTGGATAGATGTGGAAACCCATCTATATTGCACCCTGTATGACACAGAAAAAAAGCCCAGGGCATATGGGTCGGGTGGGGCTCGTTGGGTCTGCACAACGGTTGCGACAAAAACGGTAAAAAAATGGCCAAGGCTTTAGCCTTCGAAAAATCGGCCGATTTTTAACGTTGTGAAAAAAGTCCCGAAAATTGACAGATAACTACTAGGCGGCCTCACTTTGAGTAATATTAAAGTTTTTTCCCACAAAAACCGCTCGGAGATGCCCCACACTGAGTTTTTATTTTCGTCCCAATATTTTTCTTCGAATGGTTTAGTTGTGTTTCTTTGATCTTGTGGAGCCTATTTAGACCCATCATAGCCGGCGGATAGGTGTGGAAACCCATCTATATTGCACCCTGTATGACACAGAAAAAAGGCCACGGCATAGGGGTCGGGTGGGGCTCGTTCGTGGTGCACAACGGTTGCGCCAAAAACGGTAAAAAAATGGCCAAGGCTTTAGCCTTCGAAAAATCGGCCGATTTTTAACGTTGTGAAAAAAGTCCCGAAAATTGACAGATAACTACTAGGCGGCCTCACTTTGAGTAATATTAAAGTTTTTTCCCACAAAAAACCGCTCGGAGATGCCCCACACTGAGTTTTTATTTTCGTCCCAATATTTTTCTTCGAATGGTTTAGTTGTGTTTCTTTGATCTTGTGGAGCCTATTTAGACCCATCATAGCCGGCGGATAGGTGTGGAAACCCATCTATATTGCACCCTGTATGACACAGAAAAAAAGCCCAGGGCATAGGGTCGGGTGGGGATCGTTCGTGGTGCACAACGGCTTTGCCAAAAAGGGTCCAAAAACGGCCAAGGCTTTTAGCCTACGAAAAATCAGCCAATTTTAACCTTGTGAAAAAAGTCCCAAAAATTAATAGATCACTACTAGGCGGCCTCACTTTGAGTAATATTAATGTTTTTTCCCATAAAATCCGCTCGGAGATGCCCACACTTAGTTTTTATTTTGTGTCCCAATACTTTTCTTCCAATGGTTTAGTTGTGTTTCTTTGATCTTGTGGAGCCTATTTAGACCGATGATAGCCGGCGGATAGGTGTGGAAACCCATCTATATTGCACTCTGTATGACACAGAAAAAAGGCCACGGCATAGGGGTCGGGTGGGGCTCGTTCGTGGTGCACAACGGTTGCGCCAAAAAACGGTAAAAAAATGGCCAAGGCTTTAGCCTTCGAAAAATCGGCCGATTTTTAACGTTGTGAAAAAAGTCCCGAAAATTGACAGATAACTACTAGGCGGCCTCACTTTGAGTAATATTAAAGTTTTTTCCCACAAAAACCGCTCGGAGATGCCCCACACTGAGTTTTTATTTTCGTCCCAATATTTTTCTTCGAATGGTTTAGTTGTGTTTCTTTGATCTTGTGGAGCCTATTTAGACCCATCATAGCGGCGGATAGGTGTGGAAACCCATCTATATTGCACCCTGTATGACACAGAAAAAAAGCCCAGGGCATAGGGGTCGGGTGGGGATCGTTCGTGGTGCACAACGGCTTTGCCAAAAAGGGTCCAAAAACGGCCAAGGCTTTTAGCCTACGAAAAATCAGCCAATTTTTAACCTTGTGAAAAAAGTCCCAAAAATTAATAGATCACTACTAGGCGGCCTCACTTTGAGTAATATTAATGTTTTTTCCCATAAAATCCGCTCGGAGATGCCCCACACTTAGTTTTTATTTTTGTCCCAATACTTTTCTTCCAATGGTTTAGTTGTGTTTCTTTGATCTTGTGGAGCCTATTTAGACCGATGATAGCCGGCGGATAGGTGTGGAAACCCATCTATATTGCACTCTGTATGACACAGAAAAAAGGCCACGGCATAGGGGTCGGGTGGGGCTCGTTCGTGGTGCACAACGGTTGCGCCAAAAACGGTAAAAAAATGGCCAAGGCTTTAGCCTTCGAAAAATCGGCCGATTTTTAACGTTGTGAAAAAAGTCCCGAAAATTGACAGATAACTACTAGGCGGCCTCACTTTGAGTAATATTAAAGTTTTTTCCCACAAAAACCGCTCGGAGATGCCCCACACTGAGTTTTTATTTTCGTCCCAATATTTTTCTTCGAATGGTTTAGTTGTGTTTCTTTGATCTTGTGGAGCCTATTTAGACCCATCATAGCCGGCGGATAGGTGTGGAAACCCATCTATATTGCACCCTGTATGACACAGAAAAAAAGCCCAGGGCATAGGGGTCGGGTGGGGATCGTTCGTGGTGCACAACGGCTTTGCCAAAAAGGGTCCAAAAACGGCCAAGGCTTTTAGCCTACGAAAAATCAGCCAATTTTTAACCTTGTGAAAAAAAGTCCCAAAAATTAATAGATCACTACTAGGCGGCCTCACTTTGAGTAATATTAATGTTTTTTTCCCATAAAATCCGCTCGGAGATGCCCCACACTTAGTTTTTATTTTTGTCCCAATACTTTTCTTCCAATGGTTTAGTTGTGTTTCTTTGATCTTGTGGAGCCTATTTAGACCGATGATAGCCGACGGATAGGTGTGGAAACCCATCTATATTGCACCCTGTATGACAGAGAAAAAAAGGTCATGACATAGGAGTCGGGTGGGGCTCGTTCGTGGTGCACAACGGCTTCGCCAAAAAGGGTCCAGAAACGGCCTAGGCTTTATCTTATGAAAAATCAGCCGATTTTTAACCATTGTGAAAAAAGTCCCGAAAAATCATAGATCACTACTAGGCGGCTTCACTTTGAGTCGTATTAAAGGTTTTTCCCACAAAATCCGCTCGGAGATGCCCCACACTCAGTTTTTATTTTCGTCCCAATACTTTTCTTCCAATGGTTTAGTTGTGTTTCTTTGATCTAGTGGAGCCTATTTAGACCGTTGATAGCCGGCGGATAGGTGTGAAAACCCATCTATATTGCACCCTGTAGGACATAGAAAAAAAGGTCACGGCATAGGGGTCGGGTGGGGCTCGTTCGTGGTGCACAACGGTTGCGCCAAAAACAGTAAAAAAATGGCCAAGGCTTTAGCCTATGAAAAATTGGCCGATTTTTAACGTTGTGAAAAAGGTCCCGAAAATTGACAGATAACTAATAGGCGGCCTCATTTTGAGTAGTATTAAAGTTTTTTCCCACAAAAAAACCGCTCGGAGATGCCCCACACTCAGTTTTTATTTTCGTCCTAATACTTTTCTTCGAATGGTTTAGTTGTGTTTCTTTGATCTTGTGGAGCCTAATTAGACCGATGATAGCCGGCGGATAGGTGTGGAAACCCATCTATATTGCACCCTGTACGACACAGAAAAAAAAGCCCAGGGCCTATGGGTCGGGTGGGGCTCGTTCGGAGTGCACAACGGTTGCGCCAAAAAACGGTCCAAAAATGGCCAAGGCTTTACCGTACGAAAAATCGGCCGATTTTTAACCATGCGAGAAACGTCCCGAAAGTTCACAGATAACTACTAGGCGGCCTCACTTTGAGTAATATTAAAGTTTTTTCCCACAAAAACCGCCCGGAGATGCCCAGACTCAGTTTTTATTTTCGTCCCAATACTTATCCTCGTATGGTTTAGTTGTGTTTCTTTGATCTTGTGCAACCTATTTAGACCGATGATAGGCCGCGGATAGGTGTGGAAACCCATCTATATTGCATCCTGTACGACACAGAAAAAAAAGCCCAGGGCCTATGGGTCGGGTGGGGCTCGTTCGAGGTGCACAACGGTTGCGCCAAAAACAATCCAAAAATGGCCAAGGCTTTACCAGACGAACAATCGGCCAACTTTTAACCATGTGAAAAACGTCCCGAAAATTCACAGATAACTATTAGGCGGCCTCACTTTCAGTAATATTAAATTTTTATCCCACAAAAACCGCCCGGAGATGCCCAGACTGAGTTTTTATTTTCGTCCCGATACTTATCCTCCAATGGTTTAATTGTGTTTCTTTGATCTTGTGCAACCTATTTAGACCGATGATAGCCCGTGGATAGGTGTGGAAACCCATCTATATTGCATCCTGTACGACATAGAAAAAAAGCACAGGGCCTATGGGTCAGGTGGGGCTCGTTCGGGATGCACAACGGTTGCGCCAAAAACGGTCCAAAAATTGTCAAGGCTTTACCATACGAAAAATCGGCCGATTTTTAACCATATGAAAAACGTCCAGAAAATTCACAGATAACTACTAGGCGGCCTCATTTTGAGTAATATTAAAGTTTTTTCCCACACAAACCGCCCGTAGATGCCCATACTCAGTTTTTATTTTCGTCCCAATACTTATCCTCCAATGGTTTAGTTGTGTTTCTTTGATCTTGTGCAACCTATTTAGACCAATGATAGCCCGCGGATAGGTGTGGAAACCCATCTATATTGCACCCTGTACGACACAGAAAAAAAGCCCATGGCCTATGCGTCGGGTGGGGCTCGTTCGGGGTGCACATAGGTTGCGCCAAAAACTGTCCATAAATGGCCAAGGCTTTACCATACGAAAAATCGGCCGATTTTTAACCATGTGAAAAACGTCCCGAAAATTCACGGATAACTACTAGGCGGCCTCACTTTGAGTAATATTGAAGTTTTTTCCCACCAAAACCGCCCGGAGATGCCCACACTCAGTTTTTATTTTCGTCCCAATACTTATCCTCCAATGGTTTAGTTGTGTTTCTTTGATCTTGTGCAACCTATTTAGACCGATGATAGCCCGCAAATAGGTGTGGAAACCCATCTATATTGCACCCTGTATGACAGAGAAAAAAAGCCCATGGCCTATGCGTCTGGTGGGGCTCGTTCGGGGTGCACATAGGTTGCGCCAAAAACGGTCCAAAAATGGCCAAGGCTTTACCATACGAAAAATCGGTCGATTTTTAACCATGTGAAAAACGTCCCGAAAATTCACAGATAACTACTAGGCGGCCTCACTTTGAGTAATATTAAAGTTTTTTCCCACAAAACCGCCCGTAGATGCCCAGACTCCGTTTTTATTTTCGTCCCAATACTTATCCTCCAATGGTTTAGTTGTGTTTCTTTGATCTTGTGCAACCTATTTAGACCGATGATAGGCCGCGGATAGGTGTGGAAACCCATCTATATTTCACCATGTACGACACAGAAAAAAAGGCCCAGGGCCTATGAGTCGGGTGGGGCTCGTTCGGGGTGCACAACGGTTGCCCCAAAAACGGTCCAAAAATGGCCAAGGCTTTACCATACGAAAAATCGGCCGATTTTTAACCATGTGAAAAACGTCCTGAAAATTCACAGATAACTACTAGGCGGCCTCACATTGAGTAATATTAAAGTTTTTTCACATAAAAACCGCCCGGAGATGCCCAGACTCAGTTTTGATTTTCGTCCCAATACTTATCCTCCAATGGTTTAGTTGTGTTTCTTTGATCTTGTGCAACCTATTTAGACCGATGATAGCCCGCGGATCGGTGTGGAAACCCTTCTATATTGCACCATGTACGACACAGAAAAAAAGCCAAGGGCCTATGGGTCAGGTGTGGCTCGTTCGGGGTGCTTAACGGTTGCGCCAAAAATTGTCCAATAATGGCAAAGGCTTTACCATACGAAAAATCGGCCGATTTTTAACCATGTGAAAAACGTCCCGAAAATTCACAGATAACTACTAGGCGACCTCACTTTCAGTAATATTAAATTTTTTTCCCACAAAAACCGCCCGGAGATGCCCAGACTCGGTTTTGATTTTCGTCCCAATACTTATCCTCCAATGGTTTAGTTGTGTTTTTTTGATCTTGTGCAACCTATTTAGACCGATGATAGCCCGCGGATAGGTGTGGAAACCCATCTATATTGCACCATGTACGACACAGAAAAAAATCCCAGGGCCTATGGGTCAGGTGGGGCTCGTTCGGGGTGCACAACGGTTGCGCCAAAAAGGGTCCAATAATGGCCAAGGCTTTACCATACGAAAAATCGGCCGATTTTTAACCATGTGAAAAACGTCGTGAAAATTTACAGATAACTACTACGCGGCCTCACTTTGAGTAATATTAAAGTTTTTTCCCACAAAAATCGCCCGGAGTTGCCCAGACTCGGTTTTGATTTTCGTCCCAATACTTATCTTCCAATCGTTTAGTTGTGTTTCTTTGATCATTTGCAACCTATTTAGACCAATGATAGCCCGCGGATATGCGTGGAAACCCATCTATATTGCTCCCTGTACGACACAAAAACAAAAGGCCAAGGCCTATGGGTCGGGTGGGGCTCGTTCGGGGTGCACAACGGTTGCGCCAAAAACGGTCCAAAAATGGCCAAGGCTTTACCATATGAAAAATCGGCCGATTTTTGAACATGTGAAAAACGTCCCGAAAATTCACAGATAACTACTAGGCGGCCTCACTTTGAGTAATATTAAAGTTTTTTCCCACAAAAACCGCCCGGAGATGCCCAGACTCGGTTTTGATTTTCGTCCCAATACTTATCCTCCAATGGTTTAGTTGTGTTTCTTTGATCATGAGCAACCTATTTAGACCGATGATAGCCCGCGGATAGGTGTGGAAACCCATCTATATTGCACCATGTACGACACAGAAAAAAAGCCCAGGGCCTATCGGTCGGGTGGGGCTCGTTCGGGGTGCACAACGGTTGCCCCAAAAACGGTCCAAAAATGGCCAAGGCTTTACCATACGAAAAATCTGACGATTTTTAAACATGTGAAAAACGTCCCGAAAATTCACAGATAACTACTAGGCGGCCTCACATTGAGTAATATTAAAGTTTTTTCCCACAAAAACCGCCCGGAGATGCCCAGACTCAGTTTTTATTTTCGTCCTAATACTTATCCTCCAATGGTTTAGTTGTGTTTCTTTGATCTTGTGTAACCTATTTACACCGATGATAGGCCGCGGATAGGTGTGGAAACCCATCTATATTGCACCCTGTACGACCCAGAAAAAAAGCCCAGGGCCTATAGGTCGGGTGGGATCATTCGGGGTGCACAGACGGGTTTCGCCCAAAAACGCTCCAAAAATGGCCAAGGCTTACCATACGAAAAATCGGCCGATTTTTAACCATGTGAAAAACGTCCCGAAATATTCCAAGATAACTACTAGGCGGCCTCACTTTGAGTAATATTGAAGTTTTTCCCACAAAAACCGTTCGGAGATGCCCAGACTCAGTTTTTTATTTTCGTCCCAATACTTTTCTTCCCAAGGTTTAGTTGTGTTTCTTTGATCTTGTGCAACCTATTTAGACCAATGAGAGCCCGCGGATAGGTGTGAAAACCCATCTATATTGAACCCTGTATGACA
>NC_026658.2:10329574-10332074 GCF_000004075.3 Cucumis sativus
CATGAGATCGAATTGCTGCCAAAGAAAAAATCGCCTACGAAGAATGCTTATTGTATGGCGCCACCGGAGTTGGCCGAACTTCAGAAACAACTGGACGAACTACTGAACGCAGGATTTGTGAGGCCTGCAAAAGCTCCATATGGAGCTCCAATCCTTTTCCAGAAGAAGAAGGATGGAAGTATGCAGTTGTGCATCGACTACCGCGCCCTAAACAAGATCACGGTCCGCAATCGATATCTGCTACCAATAATCAATGACCTGTTCGATCGCCTTCATGGAGCAAAGTATTTCTTGAAGTTAGACCTGCGTTCGGGCTATTATCAAGTAAGAATTGTCGAAGGGGATGAGCCCAAAACCACCTGCGTTACGAGGTATGGGGCGTTCGAGTTCCTTGTCATGCCATTTGGTCTTACCAATGCGTCTGCAACGTTCTGTACGCTAATGAACCAGGTCTTCCATGAATACCTTGACAAGTTTGTGGTGGTCTATCTGGATGATATAGTGGTGTATAGCTCCACGCGAGAAGAACACAAGGACCACCTCAAAAGGGTTTTTCAGAAGTTGAAGGAGAACCAACTGTATGTCAAGAGGGAAAAGTGTTCCTTTGCTCAAGAGCGGATAACTTTTCTGGGTCATGTGATTGAGTGTGGTTGAATCGGCATGGAGGAGGGGAAAATCATTGCGATTCGTGATTGGGAAGTACCAAAGTCAGTCACCGACCTACGCTCCTTTCTTGGATTAGCCAAATATTACAGGCGATTCGTGGAAGGATTCTCTAAAAGAGCAAGCTCGTTGACTGACTTGCTGAAGAAGGACAACAAGTGGAATTGGACACCGGAATGTCAGGCCGCCTTCGATGAACTGAAGCAAGCTATGGTTAAGGGGCCAGTTCTTGGGATCGCTGATGTGACCCAACCATTTGAAGTCGAGACCGATGCGTCTGATTATGCATTGGGTGGTGTACTCCTGCAGAATGGACACCCCATCGTTTATGAGAGTCGAAAGCTTAATGCTGTGAGAGGAGGTACACCGTGTCTGAGAAAGAAATGCTTGCCGTAGTACATTGCTTAAGGGCCTGGAGACAGTACTTATTGGGGTCAACTTTTGTTGTGAAGACGGACAATAGTGCTACTCGTCACTTCTTTACACAACCAAAGTTGACTTCAAAACAAGCTAGATGGCAGGAATTCCTAGCTGAGTTTGATTTTGAGTTTGAGCACAAGAAGGGGGTGAGCAATCAGGCCGCGGATGCGCTTAGTCGAAGAGGTGAGCATGCTATTTTATGCATGTTAGCACATCTCTACGCAAGCCAGATTGATGGTCCTATGCGCGATGTCTTGAGGAAGTTCTTGCAGAAGGATTCTGCAGCTCGGAGTGTCATGAGTTTAGATGGGGCAGGTAAAACAAGACAGTTTTGGGTTGAAGATGGTATGTTAGTGACGAAGGGGAGACGGTTGTATGTCCCTAGGGGAGGAGACCTGAGGAAGAAGTTGCTACACGAGTGTCACGACACTCTATGGGTCGGCCACCCCAGATGGCAGAGGACATACACTTGCTGAAGAAGGGATACTTTTGGCCCCGTATGAGAGACGACGTCATGCAATACACGAAGACATGTCTCGTCTGTCAACAGGACAAAGTCAAGAAGACAAAGGTTGCTGGGCTTCTCGAACCTCTACCAGTGCCAACGAGACCGTGGGAGAGTGTTTCTATAGACTTCATCACCCATCTCCCAAAAGTAAGCGACTATGAGATTATATTGGTCATCATAGATCGATTCTTGAAATATGCCACTTTCGTTCCCACTACGAAGCAGTGTTCGGCGGAGTTGACAGCTCAATTATTCTTTGGACATATTGTGAAGTTGTGGGGTGTACCAACAAGCATTGTGAGTGATCGAGATGGACGGTTCATTGGCACCGTTTGGACAGAATTATTCACTTTCTTAGGGACAAGCCTGAATGTGTCCTCAAGTTACCATTCTAGACGGACGGTCAGACTGAGCAGTTCAACTGTATGCTCGAAGAATACTTGCGCCATTTTGTTACTGCAAGGCAAATAAATTGGGCTCAGTTGTTGGTTGCCGCCCAGTTCTGTTTTAAAGCTCAGACAAGCTTGTCAACTGGAAAGAGCCCTTTTGAAATTGTCTGCGGAAGGCAACCAGTTCTGCCACACCTTGTTGATCACCCCTATGCGGGGAAGAACCCTCAAGCTCACAACTTTACCAGGGAATGGAAGCAGAAGACAGACATCGCTCGAGCCTCTTTAGAGAACGCCTCGAAGCGGATGAAGAAGTGGGCAGACAAGAAGCACTACCATCTGGAGTTTCGTGTCGGAGATCAGGTTCTCATTAAGTTATGATCAGGATAGATTCGGTTATGAGGACTCAAAGACCAACGCCTCGTAAGAAAGTACGAGGGACCAGTGGAAGTGCTGAAAAAGGTAGGGAACACATCTTATAAAGTAACGTTGCCCACATGGATGAAAATCCACCCAATAA
>NC_026658.2:10342074-10548675 GCF_000004075.3 Cucumis sativus
ACCTGGAGAAGACGTGATAATCCAAACACGTCGAATCGTCCTATTAGTTGCTATATATGTAATGGACCACATCGGGCAAGGGAATGTCCGGATAAAGCTGCCTTCTATGCCTTTCAGGCCTTGTTAGCTGCAGACTCAGATGACACGTCGGGTCAACCAGAGGAGGAAGTTGGGCAAGAAGAAAGAGTGCAGAATGTTAGAGTGGGAGCCATAAGACTCTTGTCGTCCCTTCAAAAGAGAGCGGGGGAGACAGGTGGTCGTACTAAAGGAGTCCTAATATATGTTTACACCTGGATCAACCGAAAGCATGCAAAGAGCACTATCGTTGACTCCGGTGCCACTCATAATTTTATAACGGTGGCCGAAGCGCGATGACTAAACCTTCATTGGAAGAAGGATAAGGGGAAAATGAAGGCCATGAATTCTACAGCTCTACCTGTCGTTAGGATAGTGAAACGTGCAGCGATACAGTTGGGAGGATGGAGCGACTTCGTTAATTTCGTGGTTGTAGGCATGGATAACTTTGATGTAGTTCTCATAGTGGAATTCCTTCTCGAACATCAAGTGATCATAATGCCTGCAGCAAAATGTCTGGTGGTCACGGGATCTAACCCCACCGTTGTGCAGACAGACCTTAGGCAACCTAAAGGACTGAGAACGATCGCAGCCATGCAACTGAGAGAGGGCCGTGTTCGGGAAGACACAAGGTGTGTTGTGAAGAGATGTTGTGATGGGAAACGTGGTAGTTTGCCCATGCCAAAATCGCCAACGAAGAACGAGTGTCGTATGGCGCAGTCAGAGTCATCTGGACTCCAGAGACAATCAAGGAGATTGTCGGGTGCAGGATTCACTAGACCTGCAAAAGCTCCGTATAAAGCACAAGGCTTTTTACGTAAAGAAGAGAAAGGACGGTTGGGTGTCGACAGCCGTGTCCTGAAGCAAGCCCCGAGGAGAGGGCCAACTCTTGGGTCTGCGAGTGTGACCCTACCTGTTAAAGCTTACGCTGAAGCGTGTAATCATGCGTTGAGTGGTGTCCTACTGTAGAACGGACACCCTATCATATTTGAAAGTCAGAAGAAGAATGCCACAGAGGGCAATTATACAGTGTTTGAAGAAGAAACGATGGCCATAGCAACCAGTCTGAGGGATGGGAGACGGTGTTCCCATAGATCAATGGTTGTCATAGAGATGAACAACGATGTTGCATACCATTTCGGTACTCGACCGAATCTGACTTCAAATCAAGCAAGGAGACGAAGAGTCGTGCTCAAACTTGATTTCGAGTCAGAATGTTGGAAGAGCAGTCATGGGGTTCCACATGTGTCGGCTCGTACACAAGCCTGTCAAGCTGATGGCCCAAAGCGAGACTCGTCAAAAGAATCCATGAAGGAAAACTTTGTCGCTCATGATGGCATGAGTTTGATGAAGGCCGGCAAGTTAGCGCAAAAGAACGGGAGTCATTCGTTGGAGGCAACACAACTAGGTGTTATAGCTATGAAGAAATCATCAACTGATGGAAGTCCAACAATGAGTGTTGGTGACGGACAATATGTATTGTCGCGTCCTGTTGATCGTTCTTGTATGAAGAAGGAGCCTCAGACTTGTAACCTTGCCAAGAAGTGGAAGCGTAGATCAGACACTGTTCGAGCCAATTTGGAGAAAGTCTCGAAGCGCTGAGAAGATGGGCATATGGGAAGCATCGCCCCCTGGACCTTCATGTGGAAGGTTAGGATATCGTGACACCACGACCTGAACTGATGCGGTTTCTGAAGATACGAAGATCTCCACCTCGTGAGAGCACACGAGGAATAAACAGAAGTTGAAGAAGAAGACCCATGGGGAGGATACACAAGTTCGTGACGAAGCAGAAGAGCCTCCTCATGGAAGAAGCCTGTGGAAGACGTACCAAGACCGTGAAGCGTGGAGGCAGAAGATCGAAGGATTCCAGCTTTGCCAGTCGACGGGGACGTCAACTGTTTAAGTGGGGGAGTGTGTCACAGACATATTTTTCCAAAGTGTGTTTACCTTTGGTTATATGTTCCGATTACCCCCAGTTTATCCCATCTTTACTTTGCATAACTAGTTTAGGTGTTTGCTTTTCATTCTAGGTCATAAAGCTTGGGTGTGACGTTTCACCATTTTCATATGCAAGTCTGCCAGAGAAGAAAATGTTCAAAATGTACTATAGGGGAGGCATACCTGTTGAATCCCCGCCCAAGCCTTGTCGTACTCTTTGCAATCTATGCTTTCTTATTGCAATTGACAGTCTTAAATGCTTGTTTTAACAACGTTTTCAATCAAATTAATCATCTTTCAAGTTTTCTAAAAAAAAATTTCCCAGAACGTGAGGGGAGGTTGAACCATGTGTTAAAGTTGTCCGCGATTTACGGATTTTGATCAGCTGACTTGTTCGTCGAGCTAGAACAAGTGCCGCACAATCGTTCACGTCGTGTTTGAAGGGTTACGATTGTGACACCGCGCGCGCTTGTGCCACGCATGAATGTGTCGTCCCCGCCCATCCAAGGCCCCCATGCGCGCCCAGCATGCCCAGCTTGCCCATGCACGACCCCTAGCCCGCCCAACACACATATGAGATGTCAAACCTTGTTTCCAGTGCTCCGATTGTTCCAAAATTTTTCCTGGGAGCTAAGCAATGTAAAAGAATGATTTCCTAAAAAAATTAGAATTTTTCGTCATCATTTACTATTTTTTTCATATTTGAACTAAAAATATTCATAAAATATTATCGGTCGATTTAAAAATTATGAAACTTGTTTTCTAAAGTCATTTGGATGTCCCCAACACAATCCAATCATTTCCCAGACATAATATTGATAGCATCATAGATTTTTCGAGGGTGTGTCGTTTCGAAATTTTCATATGCAAGCCTGCAAGACCAAATAAAGTCCAAAATGTACTATATAGGAGGGCAACCTGTCCGCATGGGGGCGCGAGGGTACCTCTATGCGGCGGCATGGGCGTTTCAAGGACAGTGTGGCCATCATGGCCGCACGTTCTTGAGATGTTTAGGTCGTCATTCGACCACGTCCTTCCGTCGATCGGGAAGTATGAGCGGGATGTCGAGTTGAAGTACTCGGGTGGGCCGGCCTAGATAATGCTTACACCTTGTTGTGGACGTCATTCGACCTTGCTTGCTCTTGACAATATGAGATGACTTGCGATTGCTTCGTGGTTGTTGGAAGGGTTTGGTCGAAATACCGAGCCTTTACGTCGGGTGGAGAGCGAGAGCGGGATGTCGAGTTGATGTGCTTGGATGGGCTTGCTTGGATGATGCTTGCATTTTGTTGTGGGCGTCGTTCGGGCTTGCTTTTTCTTGAGGATACAAGATGTCTTGTGATTACTTCTTGCTTGATGGAAGGGTTTGATCTGAATGTTGGTTTATCCCCCAACGTCAGGTGGGGAGTGAGAGCGGAAAGTCGAGTTGATGTGCTTGGATGGGCTTGCTTGGATGATGCTTGCACTTTGTTGTGGGCGTCGTTTGGGCTTGCTTGTTCTTGAGGATACGAGATGACTTGCAATTGCTTCTTGCTTGACGGATGTTGCTTTAGTCGAAATGTTGGGCCCCTACGTTGGGTGGAGAGTGAGAGCGGGAAGTCGAGTTGATGTGCTTGGATGGGCTTGCTTAGATGATGCTTGCACTTTGTTGTGGGCGTCGTTTGGGCTTGCTTGTTCTTGAGGATACGAGATGACTTGCGATTGCTTCCTTCTTGGTGGAAGGGTTTGGTCGGAATGTTGGGCCCCTACGTCGGTTGAGGAGTGAGAGCGGGATGTCGAGTTGATGTGCTTGGATGGGCTTGCTTGGAGGATGCTTGCACTTTGTTGTGGGCGTCGTTTGGGCTTGCTTGTTCTTGAGGATACGAGATGACTTGCGTTTGCTTCCTTCTTGGTGGAAGGTTTTAGTCAGAATGTTGGGCCCCTACGTCCAGTGGGGAGTGAGAGCGGGATGTCGAGTTGATGTGCTTGGATGGGCTTGCTTGGATGATGCTTGCACTTTGTTGTGGGCATCGTTTGGGCTTGCTTGTTCTTGAGGATATGAGAGAGCACTAAATAAACGTGGGTTGAAAAACGAATAAGAGAGCGCTCATTTTGAGCGCGCGTGCACGTTGTTATGTGTGCTTGTCTTCGCGCACGGTGACGTCGAGACTTCACTTGCTTTGATGCACGGTGGGGGATGCGGGATGACCTAACAATGCCCGGGCTCGCATGCGTATGGCGCGTGAGTGGTGATTCGGTAGTTTGGGTTGGCAGGCTCGTTGCTCGGGCATCAAACTGTCAGCGCCTGCTCCCCCTTATCGATGTGCCACCAACGAAGTCCTTCGTTGGAGCGCCCGCAATTGATCGATTCTTGCATCGTTACCAAGCGCGATGGAAGCGTCGTGTCCCGTCAGCCCCTTTCTGTCTTGGCGCCTTCGTGCATCGTGGCGGGCCGCGTTGTCGGCGCTCGGTCTCTCGGATGCAATGAATTGGTGGCATGATATGGTCGGGGAGCCCCTCGAACGTGTTGTCTTTGTCCCTTGCTCGAATGAATGACGCTCGCTACCCTTGTTGCTCCCACACCGTGCAGTGTCGGCAAGCATGCGGGTTGCAACGTCGTGTAGGAATGCTACCTTGTTGATCCTGCCAGTAGTCATATGCTTGTCTCAAAGATTAAGCCATGCATGTGTAAGTATGAACTAATTCTGACTGTGAAACTGCGAATGGCTGATTAAATCAGTTATAGTTTGTTTGATGGTATCTGCTACTCGGATAACCGTAGTAATTCTAGAGCTAATACGTGCAACAAACCCCGATTTCTTGAAGGGACACATTTATTAGATAAAAGGTCGACGCGGGCTTTGTCCGTTGCTCTGATGATTTATGATAACTCGACGGATTGCACGGCCATCGTGCCGGCGACGCATCATTCAAATTTCTGCCCTATCAACTTTCGATGGTAGGATATTGGCCTACTATGGTGGTGAGGGGTGACGAATAATTAGGGTTTGATTCTGAAGAGGGAGCCTGAGAAACGACTACCACATCCAAGGAAGGCAGCAGACGCGCAAATTACCCAATCCTGGCACGGGGAGGTAGTGACAATAAATAACAATAACGGGCTCATCGAGTCTGGTAATTGGAATAAGTACAATCTAAATCCCTTAACGAGATCAATTGGAGGGCAAGTCTGGTGCCAACAGCTGCGGTAATTCCAGCTCCAATAGCTTATATTTAAGTTGTTGCAGTTAAAAAGCTCGTAGTTGGACCTTGGGTTGGGTCGATCAATCCGCCTATGATGATCACCGGTCGGCTCGTCCTTCTGTCGGCGATGCGCTCCTGGCCTTAACTGGTCGGATCGTGCCTCCGACGTTGTTACTTTGAAGAAATTAGAGTGCTCAAAGCAAGCCTACTGTCACGTGGTTATTTTGATCACTTAACCAACCTGCGGCACAAAGGTGTTGGGGTTGCACCAATGTAAGCCTAAGAGCAATAAGACTTGTTGGAACAATCTAAAGAAGAAGGAAATTTGTGGACAAGAAGTAGGCAAAGAGTTGTAGACAAAGTGTTTGATGAAATGCTTAAAAAAGCTTTGTTGATTAATTCCCAAGGATTTTGTGTTGTCTTTACAAATGGACCCTTTTAGGGGTATTTATAGGCGTATACAATAGACTTACAAGCCCTAAACCACCTTACAAGGTCGGAAAAACAATCTGGAAAATTCTCGAGTGCTCATGACACTGTCTGGAAGCTTCTGCAGGCGTCTGGGGCCATCTGGGGTCGTCTGGCGCACGCGCGGGCCTTCTAGGCCTTCCCGCGCGTGCGTCCAATTGCCTTGCGCACGCGTCCTTGCCACGTGCGCCCATCTGCCGTGCACGCCTGCCTGTCTGCCTGCCGCCCTTGCGCGCGTGACTGTCTCATGCACATTGGCGTGTCATAGGCTTGGCGTGAACTTGTTCCTCTTCCTTGGGTCTTTGGACTGCTTGGGACTTGTTTGGCTCACCTTGGGCAATGCTAGGGAGCTTTAATTTTGCGAAAAAATATTTGGGTCATTTTTGGGGCGTGACACCCTCCCCCACTCGATTTCACAACGTCCCCGTTGCGCTTTCTTTAAATCTTCTGATTTCATTTTGAAATTTCCAAAGGGTGTCCTCCTTTTCTCAACCTGCTTCGCTTTCGAGTAGTCCTTCCCAAGCAATCAAATATTCGTTATAACTGGGAATTCCTCTTCCTTGTGTCTTCCTTTCTGCTAAGATCTCCTTGATTTTTCTGTTAGATTCTGAGATCATGGCAGTAGGTATAACATCAAGCTTTACCTTTCAGCTTAAGGCATCAGTGACTACATTGCCTTTGCCCGGCTTGTACTCTAGTCGAAAATCGAACTTGACAAGAAAGTCTTGCCATCAAGCTTGCTTTGGTGTGAGTTTCTTCTGTGTCTGGAAGTAGCTGGTTGCCACATTGTCTGTCATCACCGTGAATTTACTACCTAGCAGGTAGTGTCTCCACGTTCGTAGGCAGTGG
Source organism: Cucumis sativus (assembly GCF_000004075.3). Classification (NCBI taxonomy): domain Eukaryota; kingdom Viridiplantae; phylum Streptophyta; class Magnoliopsida; order Cucurbitales; family Cucurbitaceae; genus Cucumis; species Cucumis sativus. Next base: position 10,348,591 of record NC_026658.2, read on the forward strand.
ACGATAGCGGTCATCTCTTTTTCTTGCACGGTGTACGGCCGCTCTGTATCATTGAGTTTGCGACTTTCGTACACTATAGAATGGCCTTACTACATTAAGACACCCCCTATCGCAAAATATGATGCATCGGTGTGCACCTCAAATGGCTTGGTGTGATCAGCTAAGGTCATCACAGGCTCTTTCGAGACAGCTTCTTTCAATCTGTCAAAGACTTGCTGACACTTCTTACTCCATTGCCAGGTTTGGCTTTTCTTTAGTAAGTTGGTAAGGGGTGCAGCAACACTTGAGTACCACTTTATGAATCTACGATAGTACACGAACCCTAAAAATGATCTCAACTCCGGAATTTTAGTTTTCCAGTCAAGTATGGCGTGTACCTTTGTTTGATCCATCATTAATCTGCCTTCCCTGATCCAATGTCCCAAAAATTCCACTTCTGGTTTGGCAAATGAGCATTTTTCCAGTTTTATATATAACTCATTGTCGCGGAGTACCTGGAATACTTGCCTGAGATGTTGGACATGTTCTTCCATGGTTCGACTGTATACTACAATGTCATTCAGATACATGACAACGAACTGATCCAGGAATGGCTGGAAGAGTTTGTTCATCAGAGTGCAGAAAGTGGCCGAGGCATTTGTTAATCTGAAGCAGCGCAACATTTGCCACAATTGTGGAGAACTTCCTATTCGGCCTTGAGAAATATTATGAGGCCCTAGGAATCGTCGACGATGGTGCCAAAATTGCGAATGCCCCAAATTTCCTACGTGAAGAAGCGCAATTTTGGTGGCGTAGGAAGCATGCATAATGGGAAAAGGACCGAAGCATCTTACGAACGTGGGAACAATTCAAAGGTGAGCTTCGAAAACACTTTGTCCCACATAATGTAGAGATGGAGGCCCGTGGTAAACTTAGACGGTTAAGACAAACCAGAAGTATTCTCGAGTACGTGAAAGAATTCACAACCCTCATGTTGGAAATTGATGACATGTTCGACAAAGACGCACTCTTTCATTTTTGAGATGGTCTCAAAGACTGGGCAAGACAGAACTCGACCGACGGAATGTGCAAAATCTCGATGATGCCATTGTCGCCATAGAGACACTCACGAATTATCGATCCAAGGAGAAGAGAATCAACGAAAATGGAGGAGAAGTGTCAGAGTCAAGAAGGGAACATGTTCACAAGACGAGGAAAAGCCACAAGGTTAGTGGAAGGCACGGGAAAGCCACGGAAGTGAGGAAAGGTACATCTTTCAAAACCCCTAGCACTTGTTTTCTCTGCAATGGTCCACATTGGGCAACTGATTGTCCACAAAAGAAAATGTTGAGTGCATTGGTGGCAAAAATCCACGAGGGAGAGGAGGAAGCACCCGTACCATAGGAAGCACACTTAGGCGGAATTCAATTCCTAAGTGCCATGGAGAACGATTCTTCCTTAAAACAACCCAAGGGTAGAGGTTGGATGTACGTGGAGGCTAGACTCAACAACAAAGCTGCCTTACCTATGCTGCATACTGGTGCAACCAGCAACATCATTGATCTAGAAGAGGCCAAGCGGCTAGGCCTCAAGATCACGAGAAGAGGCGACACTAAGTTGAAGATCATCAGTGCCAAGCCCACGCGGAATGTTGGATGGGCAAGAAACGTCGAGACGAGGGTAGGGAATTGGCAAGGTACGCTCGATTTCCTTGTTACACCTTTAGACAATTGCAAGATTGTCCTACGGTTGGACTTCTTAGACAAAGCCCATGCCTTAATCAACACCCTCAAGAAGACCCTTGAGTTCCCTGACATACGAAGGGAGGTGCCCCTGAAACGCATGAGGGCGACAAGCCAAGAGAGGCTTAATGCCATGCGGATCGCAAGACACCACTTGGGAAAAAGGTCGAGTGGTAATGTCGCAACAAGGACGTTGCGAAGGTTGAGTGGGGCAGGATGTCACGTACCACGAAATGACCCCACTTTTTGCACCAAAACGTGCTATGAAACTCCAAGAGGAATGCTAAAGAGGAGCCAAGCACACCCAAACAACAACTCAACACGGCCATGTGACAGCCCACATGTGCCTCCGACACATGCCAATGGCAATGGCATGTGCCCACAGAAGTGTTGGAATTTTTTGTCCTAAAATTCGTAGTTTGTAATCATATTCTGTTTCAATAAAGTTGTTATTGAGAAATTAAATATTATAATCCTAAATCCAATAAATCAAGTTCCAAGGCTATTTTTTTGAATAAACTTGAACTTTATGTGTAAACATAAACGTCGATCAAGTTCGAGTATATATAGCCTAAATAGTCTATAGTATATGAATAAAGGTTGAGCGCCTTATTTAGAGAAACTATGGATGCAACCCACTTTGTAGTACAAACGAGGTGATCCTGAATCGTTCATGTAGAGACATGAAAGTGGGGGCATCCTATGTAAAGTGTTTACATAAGACTGAACCATGAATTAGTCTTTTTTACGTTATAAGACCGTTTACTGTTTAAAACTGACTATCTCGATTATTCATGACATAGGTAACTTAATCTTAATCCTAAGTTAACTTAAAGGCTGAAACTTAAAGGAATTGACAGAAGGGAACCACAAGTACCGCTCACGCCTTGCCGCGTGTCACAGACATATTTTTCCAAAGTGTGTTTACCTTTGGTTATATGCTCTGATTACCCCCAGTTTATCCCATCTTTACTTTTCATAACTAGTTTAGGTGTTTGCTTTTCATTCTAGGTCACAAAGCTTGGGTGTGACGTTTCGGCATTTTCATATGCAAGCCTGCCAGAGATGAAAATGTTCAAAATGTACTATAGGGGAGGCATACCAGTTGAATCCCCGCCCGAGCATTAGTTGTACTCTTTGCAAGAAACCCTTTGTCCTTGCAATTGACAGTCTTTAATGCTTATCGTAACGTCTATTTCAATTTATTTCTTTCTTTCCCACGTTTTATAAATAAATTTTCCCTAAAACGCAAAGGAAGGTTACGACATACGTCGACGTTACCCACAACTCTTGGATTTTGATCGGCTGACTTGTTCGTTGAGTTTGAACGAGTGTTGCACAATCGTCCGTCTCGAGGTTGAAACGCTACGATTGTGACAAGTGGTATCAGAGCCAAATTGGCTGACAGTTTAGACAGAGAGATGTCGATTGCAAAACGAGCGAGCAGGACCCATGAAGAACGGTTGGTGGGGATCGAAGAGTAGATGCTCCACCTGATGGAAGTTCCTTATTCCATCTGATTTATGGAAGAACGACTTGAGGAAGTTGCTGAGAGAGTCGGTGTTGTTGATGCAATGTCCAGTCGCCTGGACGGATTACCCATACAATATTTGTTGGCTAGAGTTGACATGTTAGAGTCACAAATCAAGAGAATTGGAAATGTTCCCTATGAGCGTGGGGACAGTTCATCGGGCTCTGTTGCCCGGATGGAGGAGCGAGTTATGGAGCTGGATAACTCTCAAAAGGATATAATAGAAATGATAAATGGCATGTCAGAGGACTTTCGAGCCGTCATTAGAAATGAAATCGTAAAGGTGAACCTTATGATGCGAGCGTTGGCCAATCAAGCTCTGGCTGGAGGAGTGACTACAGTTGGCAAGATAAAGATCTCGGAACCCAAGCCCTTCTGTGGGGCAAGGGATGCAAAGGCATTGGAAAACTTTATCTTCGATATTGGACAGTACTTTAAAGCCACAAACACCATGGCAGAAGAAGCCAAAGTGACATTGGTGACCATGCATCTATCTGAGGATGCAAAGTTATGGTGGAGGTCCCGATATATTGACATTCAGGAAGGGCGTTGCGTAATACACACTTGGGGCAGTTTGAAGAGAGAACTTTGCTCGCAGTTTTTTCTCGAGAATGTCGAGATTCTGGCTCGACGGAAACTGCGGGAATTAAAGCACACTAGAACCATTCGGGAATATGTGAAGCAATTTGCTGGGCTGATGTTGGACATATCCAACATGACTGAAAAGGACAAGATCTTTAGTTTTGTTAAAGGGCTGAAGCCGTGGGCAAGGACTAAGCTATACGAGCAGAAGGTCCAAGACCTCGTATCAGCCTATGCAACAGCAGAACGCTTGTTTGATCTGTCTAGTGACGTTCAAAAGACGAGACATCATCAAAGCTCTTCACCTGGAAGACACAAAGATATCCGATCGAATTCTCTCGAAGCTATCAGTGGAAGTAGAGGTCCCAGTAGAGACCGCAAGCCTTCCCAATCTAACACGAGGGACACCTGGAGAAGATGTGATAGTCCAAACACGTCGAATTGTCCTATCAGTTGCTATATATGTAATGGACCACATCGGGCAAGGGAATGTCCAGATAAAGCTGCCTTCTATGCCTTCCAGACCTCTTTAGCTGCAGACTCAGATGAGACATCGGGTCAACCAGAGAAGAAAGTTGGGCAAGTAGAAGGAGTTCAGAATGTTAGAGTGGGAGCCATAAGACTCTTGTCGTCCTTTCAGAAGAAAGCGGGAGAGACAAGTGGTCATACTAAAGGGGGCCTAATATATGTTGACATCTGCATCAACCGAAAGCATGCAAAGAGCACTATGGTTGACTCTGGTGCCACTCATAATTTTATAACGGTGGCCGAAGCCAGACGACTAAACCTTCATTGGAAGAAGGATACGGGAAAAATGAAGGTCGTGAATTCTACAGCTCTTCCTGTCGTTGAGATAGTGAAACGGGCAGCGATACAATTGGAAGGATGGAGCGGCTTCGTTGATTTTGTGGTTGTAGGCATGGATGACTTTGATGTAGTTCTCATAATGGAATTCCTTCTTAAACATCAAGTGATCATAATGCCTGCAGCCAAATGTCTGGTGATCACGGGGTCTACTCCCACCGTTGTGCAGATAGACCTTAGGCAACCCAAAGGACTGAGAACGATCTCGGCGTTTGTCAGAGAGATGAACAACGACGTTGCCAGCCAGTTTGGTACTTAGTCGAATCTGACTTCGAATCAAGCAAGGAGAGGAAGAGTCATGCTCAAACTTGATTTCGAGTCAGAACGTAGGAATAGCAATCATGGGGTTCCACATGTGTCGACTTGTACACAGGTCTGTCAAGCCGATGGCCCAATCCGAGACGCTTCAAAAGAATCCATGAAGGAAAACTCTGTCACTCATGATGGCGTAAGTTTGGTGAAGGCCGGCAAGTTAGTGCAAGATAATTGGGGTCATTCGTGGGAGGCAACACAACCTGGTGTTACAGCTGTGAAGAAATCGTCAACTGACGGAAATCCAACAGAGAGTGTTGGTGACGGACAACATGTATTGCCGCATCTTGTTGATTTCCCTTGTATGAAGAAGGAGCCTCAGACTCGTAACATTGCAAAGGAGTGGAAGCAAAGATCAAACTATTCGAGCCAATCTAGAGAGAGTCTCGAAGCGGTCAAAAAGATGGGCAGATGGGAAGCATCGCCCCTTGGACCTTCATGTGGAAGGTCAGGATATCGTGACACCCCAACCTGAACAGATGCGGTTTTCGAAGATGCAAAGATCTCCACCTCGTGAGAAGACACAAGGGACAAGCAGAAGCTGAAGAAGTCCTCGCTAAGAAAGTGAGGACAATTAGAAGACGCATGGGGAGGATACACAAGTTCGTGGTGAAGCAGAAGAGCCTCCTCATGGAAGAAGCCTGTGGAAGACGTACCAAAGATCGTGAAGCGTGGAGACAGAAGATCGAACGATTCCAGCTTTGCCAGTCAATGGGGACGTCAGCTGTTTAAGTGGGGGAGTGTGTCACGGACATATTTTTCCAAAGTGTGTTTACCTTTGGTTATATGCACTGATTACCCCCAGTTTATCCCATCTTTAGTTTGCATAACTAGCTTAGGTGTTTGCTTTTCATTCTAGGTCATAAAGCTTGGGTGTGACATATCGGCATTTTCATATGCAAGCCTGCCAGAGATGAAAATGTTCAAAATGTACTATAGGGGAGACATACCAGTTGAATCCCCGTCCGAGCATTAGTTGTACTCTTTGCAAGCATTCCTTTTTCCTTGCAATTGACAGTCTTTAATGCTTATCGTAACATCTATTTCAATGTATTTCTTTCTTTCCCGCGTTTTATAAATAAAATTTTCCTAAAACGCAGAGGAAGATTACGACATACGTCGACGTTACCCACAACTCTTGAATTTTGATCGGTTGACTTGTTCGTTGAGTTAGAACAAGTGTCGCACAATCATTCGTCTCGAGGTTGAAATGCTACGATTGTGACACCACGTGCGCAGGTGCCGCCTACTCCCTTTTCGCGCGCACAGATGTTGCACACGCCCCTGTCGCGCACGCAGGTGCCATCCGTGCAAATCAGCCTTGCGTGCGCACCTGCCTATGCCTACTATGTGATCCCCTCTATTGTGGTTTTTTCTCATGCCCGCCTAATGCCTACTATGTTCGCTCCTCATGCCCACCCAAGGCAAACCATTCGCCGTTGGCTAAGCCCTTGTGACAGATGAGTCGCGGGGGCTGCCTTGTAAAGTAATTCCCACCAAGTGATTGGTAGAATCCTTTGCAGATGACTTAAATATGCGACGGGGTATTGTAAGTGGTAGAGTGGCCTTGCTGCCACAATCCATTCATATTCAGCCCTTCGACTCTCTGATTCGACCCTCCTCACACACAACACATTTGTTTCTTCCAAATGCCATGGAGGTTATGTCTTACGTAGAAGGACGAAAACACAAGTGGAGGGATGGATTTTGAAACTAAGATGAGAAAACAAGTTGAAGTAGACTATCGTTGAATGTCCAAGTACATGGATTGGATGCTCGTGTGCAAGTGAAGGCCTATGGCCGAGGCTTGCACATGGGTGCCTATGGTTCACGACAAAAAACAATTTAGAGGTTCTTGACATTCTCCCTTGCCCAGCAACCCCAACCATGCATGTCATGGTGTGGCTGTGCATAGGAAAAACATTAATAGAGGTTATTGACACTCCCCCATGCTCACATGCACGCCCCTCATGCTCATTGAAAGCCCCCCATGCACGCCTTTCGTGCCCGCCCAATGCCCACTTTTTGCGTCCCCCATGCCCACCCAAGGCGTCAATGCACGCCCACATGCACTTTGTGTGACTCCTCGCATCGCCGCACGTGCAGGTGACGCCCCCATGTACGCCCCCATGCGCGCCCAACATGCCCAGCTTGCCCATGCACGGCCCCATGCACGCCCAACACACATAAGAGATGTCAAACCTATTTTCTAGTGCTCCGATTGTTCTGAAATTTTTCTGGGAGCTAAGCAATGTAAAAGAATGATGTGCTAAAAATATTAGAATTTTTGGCCATCATTTACTATTTTTTGAATTTGTTTCATATTTGAACTAAAAATATTCATAAAATATTATCGGTCGATTTAAAAATTATGAAACTTGTTTTCTAAAGTCATTTGGATGTCCCAAACATAATCCAGTCATGTCCCAGACATAAAATTGATAGCATCATAGATTTTTTTAGGGTGTGACGTTTCGGAAATTTCATATGCAAGCCTGCCAGACCAAAAAAAGTCCAAAATGTATTATATAGGGGGGCGACCTGTCCGCATGGGGGCGCGGAGGTACCCCTATGCGGCGGCGTGGGCGTTTCAAGGACAATGTTGCCATCATGGCCGCACGTTCTTGGGATGTTTACGTCGTCATTTGACCACGTCCTTCCGTCGATTGGGAAGTATGAGCGGGATGACGAGTTGAAGTACTCGAATGGGCAGGCCTAGATAATGCTTGCACCTTGTTGTGGGCGTCGTCCGGGCTTGCTTGCTCTTGACAATACGAGATGACTTGCGATTGCTTCGTGGTTGTTGGAAGGGTTTGGTCAAAATACCGAGCCTTTACGTCGGGTGGAGAGCGAGAGCGGGATGTCGAGTTGATGTGCTTGGATGGGCTTGCTTGGATGATGCTTGCACTTTGTTGTGGGCGTCGTTTGGGCTTGCTTGTTCTTGAGAATACAAGATGACTTGCGATTACTTCCTTCTTGGCGGAAGGGTTTGGTCGGAATGTTGCGCCCCTACGTCGGGTGGGGAGTGAGAGCGGGATGTTGAGTTGATGTGTTTGGATGGGCTTGCTTGAATGATGCTTGCACTTTGTTGTGGGCGTCGTTTGGGCTTGCTTGTTCTTGAGGATACGAGATGTCATTCGATTGCTTCTTGCTTGATGGCTAAACAAACGTGGGTTGAAGAACGAACAAGAGAGCGCTCATTTTGAGCGCACGTGCACGGGGTTATGTGTGCTCGTCTTCACGCACAGTGACGTCGTGACTCCACTTGCTTTGATGCACAGTGAAGGACGCGGAATGGCCTAGCGATGCACGGGCTCGCATGCGTACGACGCGTGAGTGGTGATTCGGTAGTTTGGGTTGGCAGGCTCGCTGCTTGGGCATCGAACGGTCGGCGCCTACTCCTCCTCATCGATGTGCCCCGAAAGAAGTCCTTCGTTGGAGCGGCCGTAATCGATCAGTTCTTGCATCGTTACCAAGCGTGATGGAAGCGTCGTGTCTCGTCAGCCCCTTTTTGTCGTCACTCGCACGCGGGTGCACGACGAACCCCACAGCCTGTCTGCGCGTTCTGCCTTGGCACCTTCGTGCGTCGTAGCAGGCCGCGTTGTCGGCGCTGGGTCTCTCAGATGCAGTGATTTGGTGGCATGATATGGTCAGGGAGCCCCTCGAACATGTTGCCTTTGTCCCTTGCTCGAACGAATGACGCTCGCTCCCCGCGTTGCTACCACGCCGTGCGGTGTCGGCACGGATGCGGGGTTGCGACGTCGTGTAGGAATGCTACTTGGTTGATCCTGCCAGTAGTCATATGCTTGTCTCAAAGATTAAGCCATGCATGTGTAAGTATGAACTAATTCAGACTGTGAAACTGCGAATGGCTCATTAAATCAGTTATAGTTTGTTTGATGGTATCTACTACTCGGATAACTGTAGTAATTCTAGAGCTAATACGTGTAACAAACCCTGACTTCTGGAAGGGATGCATTTATTAGATAAAAGGTCGACACGGGCTCAGTCCATTGCTCTGATGATTCATGATAACTCGACGGATCGCACGGCCATCGTGCCGGCGACGCATCATTCAAATTTCTGCCCTATCAACTTTTGATGGTAGGATATTGGCCTACTATGGTGGTAACGTGTGATGGAGAATTAAGGTTCGATTCCGGAGAGGGAGCCTGAGAAACGGCTACCACATCCAAGGAAGGTAGCAGGCACGCAAATTACCCAATTCTGACACAGGAAGGTAGTGACAATAAATAACAATATCGGGCTCTTCGAGTCTGGTAATTGGAATGAGTATAATCTAAATCCCTTAACGAGGATCAATTGGAGGGCAAGTTTGGTTCCAGCAGCCGCGGTAATTCTAGCTCCAATAGCGTATATTTAAGGGAGTGAATAAAATCTATTAAGGGTTTCCATGTGCTTGTCGATGCCCACTATGGAACGGTTCCATGGTGGGCCTTGGGTGGGCATGAGGGGCGAACATAGTAGGTATTAGGCGGGCATGATAGAAAAATAGCAATACTATCATTGATAGAATCCAAAATTTTGTTATAGTTTGTAACTATTTTAATTTATTTTGTTATTTTTAAAAATGCTCCTATTACAATTTAAATAAATCATCCATTAATAAAATCTATTTTGTTATAGTTATTAATTTTGCAACCGAATTTATGCGTATTTGATGATGCATTTTTTTTACAAATATGAAATTAGTTTTATTTTTATTTAAAGAAAGATAAAATATCTTCCTTATAATCTTTACGATCATTTTTTAAATATCTTTTAATGTGGAGTTAAAAGATCTGATTTCTTAAATATCTCGAGGAAGATAAAAGATATTCCTCATGTTTAGGAATATTTTATCATAAAAAAGTTCTTTTTTCTGGTCTCCTTAAAAAGAAATAGTTCTCTGAACATAAAATTCATTATTCATAGTTGTTGTTCAGACGTTTATATTTTTTGTGAAGAATCTGTTTGAAGCTAATCACTGGTTACCTTCTTTATTCTATGAAGAATTCTTGATATCATCATTTAGCGTAGGTTTCAGTGTATACGAGATAAGAGATTTAAAGAAGATCTTGAAGATTTGATAAATTCTTTAAATAAGTTTTTGTGTGCAGATTACTAAATTTTTATTCAAACAAATTTGTGTTACCGAAGCAAGTTTTTTAGGGTATCTTTGTTACCTTATGCGGTATGACAGATTATTAAAGATTTTCAAGTGATTTGACAGAGCATCGATTGATAAGAAATATGAATGAAAACTGAGATAATTGTACCGCAGTCAATAAATTGAGGGGAGCCTAAATTCGTCTTCTTTAGCGTCAAGGGGAGCTTGAGTTTAACATTTAAGTTATGGTGATAACTTATTAAAGTAGCTTTAGATTTATGTTACTGACTTGTGAATCCCAGATGTAGGCCGTATTTGCTGAATTGGGTGATCAAAGCCTTCTGTGTTACTTGTTCGTTTTGTTAATCATGTTAGTCATAGCTGAAGGATATTATTTATCATCTCATCTATTTTTCTTTTTGTAATTATCTTTTTACATATTTTAATGAATTATGTATATATATTTTTATTTTTTACATGATTAAGTTATACTTAAACTAAAAAATAAATGAAAATGTTAGGAAAAATAACACAAGAAATGAAAAACAATAAATTATCAAACAAATTTATGTTTTTAATTTCTTTTTTTTTAAGAAACACAAAACTCGAATACAAGAATAGTTATAAACATAAAAGAAAACAAGAATATTATCAAATGGGTCCTTATATCTATGTGTGTATATGTCTATTTATACGGACAAACATAAGATTAAAACTTTAGAAATTAATCTAATACATTATTTTTGAACGTGTCAAAGACCTAATGAATATAAGATTAAAACCTTATAAATTTATTAGACACGCTAAAAAATTGGAGGCCTTCTAGATAAGTTTGTCTTACCATGCTTAACACAAATTTAAAAGTTTTCAAAATAAACTTAATTTTTATATAAACTAATTATGTGTTTACCGATAGGTAATTTTGAATCGGGGGTTGAAGTTTATAGAGTGAGTTTGACTTGTTAATATTAATATAACTTTTTAAAAGAAAAATTGAGTAGACCCAAAAGAAATTGATTAAACAAATATTTACCATAAATGATTGGTTTCTTTTCACAATCCTCATCTCATATGATTATATTATGAATAGCTCCAAAAGTTTGAATGGAAAGAAAAGAAAAGAAAAAACAAAGTAAAATATACAAATAAAGGTTAAAGGAGTAATAGACTATAAATTGGAGAAGTAGTGAAGAGGATCCAATAGTGTTATAAATTGGAGAAGTAGTGAAGAGGATCCAATAGTGTTAAATATTTTATATTAATCCCTCTTGGATTAAATTATCCTAACAACTTGCTTCTAATTTCCCAAATTAATCATCAATATCATCATTTTTATTTTTATTTTAATTCTACTGACCATGTTCCATTGGATCAAGATTATGTTATTATAGTAAGTGTTTGAGGTGTTAATTAATATATTCTATGTATCGAGTGCATATTATTGTTGTCTAGATTATAACAGTATGTAAACTAAATGTAGGTTATTTTAGTTCGTATCTAGTTTTTTTGTACTATCATTCTTTACCATACAAATAATTAGGTCCATTAGGTCTCATTCTTGGCTCGTAAAGAGTAATGAGATTTATTTATATTTGTTGTAATTTGAAATGTCCAACATTACTTTGAGAATTAGTTTAATGTCTAGTCATAGATTATAATATAAAGTTTATCAAACTTTATTAGATAGATTTAATTTTGGATATGATTCAAAATTAATTTATGAGAGATAAAATATTTGAATGAGTTCAAATATTAATTTAATGTTAATTGAATTCATGTTAAAATTAATTATTGGTTAGGTTAGAAACTTATATTTGAATATGATTCAAATTTAATTTAAAGCTAAATATAAGATATTTAATTCAGCTAATAATTAGTTAGAGAATTAATTAATATTTAGTTTAATTTAATTTAATTAATATAAATCTATAAAATAGTAGAGATATCCATTAAATAAGATATGAATGAAATATGATTTAATTAATTGATTAATAATTAATTAATTAATAAGTTTTAAATTTTTATTAATTTAATATTTTTTAAATTAATAGAATCTCATTATTATTTCTTACTCTCTTTCCTAAGAAGAACATAGAGTTATAAATATCTAGAAGAAAATTGTTTTCTTGAACGAATCTATCAAGAAAAGAAAGTTGATGCCTTTGCCATCTACAAAAGTAAAAAATAAAAATTCTCTTTAAATATTTTTTTCATCTCAATTGGTTCTTACAAGTCAATCTCATCCTAAAGAATAAGAACTAGGAAGATTTCTGACGAATGGTGCCCCAATTTAGATAATTATTTTGTAGATTTAGATAAATAAACAAGCAAGTTTTTCTTTCTCTAATCTATTATTAGAAAGCATGTTGAGCCTTTAAGGCTTATCAAGAAAACTAATTTCTTAATTATTTTGTCAATGTACTGGTATTTTGGGATTTCTAAATTAATTTGAGGAATGGTTCTGTAAAATCTTTCGTTGCTATAGGGCTTTTATATCCCTTCATTCTGTTCGAGAGCCGCGTGCACAATTTGAGCCGATCCCCCCTTGCAAGCCGTTTTTGGTTGACCAAGCCAAATCAAGCCGTTCTCTTTTAGTTGTGAGCCAAGTCGTATTTGGTCTTCATTCCCTTCAAGCCATGCTGCCAGTGAGCTATTTGCCCTTCCTTGTAGCCATTTGGGCCTTGTAGTCATTTATTGGTGAGTTTTGATGTGAGTTTTGGTTTTAACCCTTAAGTGGTAACTTTTGGTAACGATGGACTTAAGTTGGATTATTATTGGCTTGATGGTTCCGTGGCTAAATTTTAATTGGAAGATTTGTTATGTATTATTTTTTCGAGCCAAGGTTGAATTGGAATTCAACCTCAACTTTGGGTAAGTTGACTTGAGGTGATTTTAAAATTATTAGTCAAATGTTAAATTATTAAATTAAGTTATTTTTCCTTTAGGACGTGCTTTAGTTAGGAATATAATTGATAGAAAAAAATTATTTTTAGCTAATCTCAAGTAAAAGATTCTACTACTAAATCTTCGAAAATAATATCAAGAGTTTTCATGTATTTTCATTATGCATTGATGTAGCTAAGATGCATAATGTGACTGATATGTAGGGGTGTCAGAATATGGGTTGAACCCGAATAACTCGAACTACTCAACTCATATTATAAGGGTTGAGTTGGGTTAGGTTAAAATATGAGTTGGATTGGGTTAAAAAAAATCTGATTTTTTCGGGTTGGGTTTGTCTCGGTTGGAGGGTTGAAAAATTAGGTTCAACCCAACCCAACCCGAATTAATATAATATATATATTATTTAATAAAAAAACAAATTAGGTATATAAACTTTGAATTTATTCTATGAAATTTTGAATTATATATGTCTGAAATTTAAATGTAACAATTTTGAACTTTTATAACCATTAGAAACTAGAAATGAAAAAAAAAAAAAAAAACTATATAACCCGACAACCCAACCCATATTTTACAGGTTGAGTTGGGTTGGATTAGAAACTAAATTCGGGTTGCCAATCTAAATAACCCGAAAATATGAATTGGGTTGAAAATGTCTTCCAACCCAACCCAATTTCACCTCTACTGATATAAATGACTAAGATGTTATGACTGATATGATTGATATGTCTGATATAACTATGTTTATGAAACATATTCATGCCATGTTAGGATGTTATGATGTTTATGATATGGTGCATGCTATGGATGAGTATTATGTTAACTTTGTCTATTAGGTTCGTACCATATGAGGTGTCCTTGGGATCAAAATCTTTTTATGACTGTGTGAGTTCGACGAGACCACCAATATATGTTTTATGAGTGGTTCAACGGGGTTACTTATAGCCTGGTTCTCTTAGGTGTTCCTTCGAGTTACCAAAGACCAGTTTCTCTTAGGCATTCATTTGGGTTGTCGAAGACCAGTTTCTCTTAGGTGTTATTTTGGGTCATCGAAGAAGGATTCGTGACATGTCATATGGGGACATAGTTTTGCTTCCGCTTTTCATTGTTTGTTTTCAGTGTTTTGAGCTTAAATATTTTTATCTATTTGTTTTTATTTTCTTAAAAACTTGTAAAACCTGCTGCAACATGTCTTCTGGTATTTTTAATAAAAATTTAGTTTTTCTCTTTTCTAGAAATTGTCAAATTTTTTATTTATTTTTAAGATAATGACTTTATTTTAGTATAAAAAGTTAGGTCGTTACAGACACACACTAGCATTTTACCTTCTAAAATGAAGGAAAGGTTAATTTTAAAAAGATAATCTAATAATAATAATAAGTTTATAAAAATCGAACAAAAAATAAGAATGAGAAAGTGTATCTTAAAAATTATTATTATAATTAAAGCAAGAGGGGCATTTGAAATGACGTATAAAAATGTTTTCCAAAAATTCATTTTTATTTAAATACTTCCTAAAATAAAGACACAAATGTGTTTGGCAATACTATTTTAAAAGTGTTTTTATTTTTTTTTTAAAAAATCAAGTTTGATCGGTGGCAACAATCGCTCAAAGTTTGTCGGTGAAGTCACAAAAAATAATAGTTAGAGATTGACTTCAATGGTCAACAAAAATGGTGTGCAAAAGTTGGTTGATGAACTTCTCAACCCTCAAAAGAAACACCCACTTAGGTAGGATTGAGAAAATAACAGTAAAGGTTGTAGCCACCTAATTTTATCCAACCTTATTTAAAAATTAATTCAATTATCATATTAATTTGTCTTAATTTGGTTACTTTTATTTATTTATTTTGTGATTAAATTTTTTTTATAAAAAAAATGTTATTTAATTACTTTTAAAGTTTGATGGGTTGTTTGTTTAGAGTAATTAAACCAATTAATTAGTTTTTGCTTGAAGAATTTCTTAATATGGTAAAAAAATTTAAATTGATTTTGTTAATAAAGGTTCCATGTCATTTTGAGATGAATGCTAACGTTGGTATTATTTTCAAATTAAAAAAAAAAAAAACTATCCATTTTAAATTTTTAACCATTTGGAGAAGTTTTTTGGCTATAAATAATCTCTTTTTCTTCATCTATAAGATGAACATAAGAAAAAGACCGCACAAAAAAATCCTCCAATTTTTTACAACTTCACATCCTCTCTTCTTCATCTGAATCTCTAACCTCTATAGCCTCTACTTCTCTTAACCTCCATATCTTCTTTAAAAAGACCAAAAGATCTACGACACCTTTTTTTTCTTCCTTTTCTAGCAACCTCCTAAAATCTTCAATCTTTCTCACACTAACTTAGTTGGAACTGTACGGTAGAGCTTACAGGTTCCAATATCTTCTTGTCATTTCTCCCCCCACTTCCTCGCTTTTTTTTCTTAAAAAAAGAGACAATCTGAAATAGAAATAAATAATTGTTCCCATGGAACCTTATCCTCTACCTCGATCGGGCATTGACTGTTGATACATAATCCAAGCCATTAGTTTTTTTCAATTCGTTATTATCTTATTACCAAACCAACGCAGCTAGTTAACAGGATGACTCCACTTTTATGAATAATTAAATCCTAGAAATTCTTGTTCTAAAGTATCATGTAAATTCGTTGAAATGAAAAAAAATCAAATAATTCTTTGTGGTGGAACAAAATATCTCTCATTTCCCTGTCGAAATTTTTTTTTTGGGGTTTCTAAATAGTATTTTGGATTTCACATTTTCCTTTTTATATATTATTCCTCTTGTTTTTATTTATTGTTATCCGTCTTTTTTTTTCTTTTTTCTCTTAGCCTTTATTTATTACCTTGTGAGTTTCTTTATATATATATATATATATATATTTATACATATTTGCTTTACATTTTGTTATTTATCTTTTTTATCATTATTTCTTTTCTTGTTTATTTTACGCTTTTGTACAAATATGCTTATTTAAATGTTTGTATGTTTGTTTATGATTCATTTAATATATTCTTTCTAATTAATAGTCATTTATATCTAATATTTTCAATTAATTTCTCTTTAAAAAAAATTCCGACCACCAAATCTAAGAAATTTGGGAGTTTGATTTCTTAGAATTCTTGAGGTGAGTAGTTGATTCTTTGGGAGTTCGAGATCGAACTCCAATATGTTTTTTTTATTAAAATCTCCCTATGTTATTTTATGTTTACATAATTTATTACGATGCTTCTTTACGTTTGTTTCTACTTATATAATTTTCCTATTAAGCTTCATTTTGTTTCCTATTTAAAATTTTTAACTCTTTCTAATTAAAATTTTCAATAATTTAAAATCTTTTCAATTTAAAATTCTCTATGTTTTAAAATTCTCTATGTTTTAAAATAAATACTCTTTTTAAATCATTTAGAAATTTTTTGTTTAAAGTTATAATTTTTATGTTTTTTCAAATGTTCAAAATATAATATGTGATTTCATAAGGTTTCCTAATCGATCTTTTTTAATAACTTATACCATTTTTCTTAAACAAAATTCTACAATAATTGGGAGTCCAATTTCCTTGAATTCTTGAGGTGAGTGATCACATTTTTTAGAGTCTAAGATTTGATCCCAAGAAAAAATAATTTTAATTATTGTTTTTTTAAAAAAAAATCTCTTTATTAGAAGGTTATTCCTAGGATGGATTTTGAGAAATTGTACTGATTTCTCACTTTCTTGAGGTAATGAGGGATAAAATAAGACATTATTTTTTTTAATTTAAATTAAAGAATATTTTCAATTCAAGATTTGAAATTTGGCCACTATTTTCTAAGCAGGTGTTGTGGGGTTCTAACACTTTCCTCATATACAAATGACTCTCGAACTCAACTCTAGTTTTTGTAGACCATATATTTTATGATGTTATTTAAAAATTGTTTACTCTATTTCAGTGTCCAATAACACCGTAAAAAAGATTGTGGCAATTTCTATTTTCACGTAAAACTAACTCCTTAACTTATTTGAGGACGTCGATCGCTCTGTGTCGTCTCGAATGCATAGTGACAAAGGTTATTTGGAATTCTAATCTTAATCCCAACTAAAACTAAACCTTACTCCAAATACGGAGTGGACTATTTTTACTTCATTCTATGCCTCAAATATACCCTTTTGAATTTCAAAATTTAGCGATCCAGTGGATAAAAAGACAGAGTTTTCTAAACAAGCACTAGTAGAAAAGTGGTCTACGACGACAGTTATTTACTGTCGTAAACGAAATTCGCGACAGTTATTTTCAGTCATAGAAGCGGGAGTCATGGAAAGTCCTTTGATGATAGTTTTTAAAAACTGTCGCAATAAGTTATTTTATGACATGAAATAAATGTCGTTAATCAGAATTCAATGACGTCAAATAACTGTCATATTTTATTTTATGACAACAAATAACTATCATCATTTGTGTATTGACGACAATTAAATAAATGTCGCAAATTCATTTATTGTGACATTTTTTAATTGTCATGAATATGTTAATCGCGACAGTTTTTTTGTATAAAAATGTCATTGTTTTGCTATTGACGACATTTTTTTCCTGTCACATATAGGGCAATCGTGACAATTTATTTTATTAAAAAACTATCATCGTTTTCGGATTGAAACAATTAATAACTGTCACAAATTCATTTATTACGTCATTTATTTTCTGTTGCAAATTTCTCAATTTACTACGGTTTTTTCCTGTTCTCCTTGCCGCTCCACCATTACATGAACCATTTGAATGACAATAATGTAGCTGAGAATGACATTATATATTGACATTAATCAAGAATTTTGATATATTGACATTATAAATGAAACTACATACAAATCATTGTTGTAATAAACTAATTTGAACTATTTACTATCATTTAAATAAAGCGAGAGAGAAAAGAGGAAGCCTTAAAAGCAAGATTCTTAATATATCCTCATAAATAAAAAAAAACTTGTTCAAGTGTCAAAGTCGACAAAAAAAAAAAAAACTGCAACTGACAAAAACGAAAGAACTATTATTATTTGATGATGTTTGGTTCAATAAGTAGGAATGTAGTTTGGAACATTTTCTCATTTTCTCCAACAAACAGAACATTCAGGACATTTTTTAAAGATTCACAACACTCTATCACTTCACATTTCATGTACTCATCTGCATAAATGTGCTTCCATAGGTCAGAATCTTTGGATCGAAATTCAACAGCCATATCCAATGCTATTGGAATCTGTAGCAGTAGAAAAATTGTTAACAGTTGCTATAAGTATGCCTAAAAATTAAAAGAAAACATAAAGAGGCTATATTGACCTTGCTGGCTAGTAAAAAGGGAGGCCTTTGGATTATTTTTAGGTTGGGATCTGAGGAATAAGAAACTAGCAAGAGATCCATCTTCCTGTTTCATTTGAAAATTTAGTTTAGTTTTAAAATTATAATTGGAAGGATGCTTGGAATGAAGAATTCTAATTTTTAGGCAAGAGTTCTAATAAACTCTATGGGTGTGTCTCCTAATCCTCTGTTTCTAACTTTATTGTCTTCCCCAAGAGATTTGACAAGATACTTTTATCTGATATTGAAGAAATTTCACCAATTGGGGCTGCAAATAGTTCAAATAGAACTAGTATTGGAATATATAGAATATACAAAATACCCTAGCCCATATGAAACAAAAGAACTCCAAGACATAGAAGAAGCAAAAGTCATTAAAAGAAATGGATGAAGTGCAAACATACACAAGACAACTAGCAGTAACTACCACAATATGCTTATGAACCAACAACTGAAGTAACCTAACTAATAACAAAGTCAACCTATCACAAAAGCACAAGTTTTCATTTTTCAACCAATAGAGGCATGCCTGCAAATAACCATCATCTTTTGTAGACTTTAGAAAGATGTCTGACAAAGCAGACAATAACTGTCCGGAAATATGAGACTACATTTTTCAACTAAAAGGCTAATTCCTTAGACATCATGTAAATCAAGTCCCTTTGGATTGCATAAACATGGCACCAACTCCATTGCTGAATGAATAAAGCATAAACTACCTTAATAAAGCATAAATTTACCCAAATGCAATATCGTGAATTAATTGCAACATCTTTAGTGAACATAAAGGGGCTATATTGACCTTGGGAAAGACAATTTGAATGAATAAATCATAAACTACCTTAATAAGTTCATCAGATGCAACGTATCATATCGCTTCTTCAAGACTCATCTCTGCATTTAAGTTTAGAATTAGATGTTAGTGTGAGTAATCATACTTAGGAAAAGATAATAAAGCTTTTCAGCATACTCGTGTCCTGACGTTCTAGAACTGAATTCTACATCTTGGATAATGGATTCACAATAACACTAAAATATATACAATTGGAACTCAATGTAGAAATAACATACAAGTCGAGGTGGAGATAGCTTCATGTTTTCATCTTTGCAAGCAGAACGGATATTGGTAAGTTTTCTTTAGTTCTTACAAGATTAACCTAGAAAAAAGAAAATTGCTTACCATGTAAATCAAGTAGAAATTACAACTTCGATCCAAAGTCTAAACATAAAGTTCTCAACTTACATCTAGATCTGATTCCCTAGAATGTTCTCCAATAATCATTCCATCATAAGTCTGGAACATAAATTATCACGAAAACTGAGCAGAACATTTTCGAGGACCCATATATTATCTACAATGAAAAGATAGTGGATCCTCAGTCTAATGGAGACAACAAAATATACATTTAGACCAACTCATAACATAAAAGATAATAGGTCTATGAATCAAATGATTTCAGGGTATCAAAAATAGCTCCTAAACAAACGTATATATAATTGAACATCCACGCTTCCTGCCTATGAAAACAGGGAAACAATTAATTCACGAGATTGAACATTTTGAGCAACTTCTATCCAAAAGGAGGAAAGAGGGGTGGAAAGTGTACACTAAAAAACCATTATGCACCATATAGATGAATTGACATGACTTAGCTACAAATACTTGTACAAACTGCAAAATGACAGCAACTAGCACAATAAAAACAAATTAAACAATTTTCTAATGGTGAATTGCCAATTGCCAAACTAAACTTCATTACAACAAGTCTAATATACTAAGTTAAAAATAGGCTTCAGTGTGTGTAACAATCAAATCATAGAACACACTCGCACAATGCAAAAGAAAAAGAAAAAAACTTTTAAAGCTTCAGACACATATCATCAAACACCTTACAAGCACAAACTACTATCATATTTTCTCATAATCTCACCAAAAAAAAAATCTTGTTTAAGTTTCAAGATAGAATTGATTGATGATGTTCTTTTTTAGAAGATTTCAAGAAATAAATAAGAGAATACTTCAACTTTTCTGCATGATTCCAAAATCCTATCAATCAAGAAATCTTGTTGTAATCCCAACAAGGAAAACTTATGTTCTTCCTCTGTCTACAGTACAACAAGATAAAACCTAACGAAATTCCTAAATGTATTAAGTGAAAATCCCCACAAATTATCAGTCATTTACACTACTCCAAATCATATCTTAAAATCACTAGGTAAGCACCAATTCAAAGAAAAATAGAGAAAATCAAACCTTGCAAGCATGTAGACGTTTTTGTTAAATATTGAATCCTGAAAAACCATTCTCAGCACACTAAGAAACATCCATAGAAACATAAGATGTGACAATCAAGACCAAGGGCAGAGTTGGAGTTCATAAAAATTTAATAGTTTTTTTTTTTAGGAATTTCATCAAACACATGGTGGGTAAATTCAAAGTTGTTAAGGCCATAAGAACATCCCAATAGCAAATGCTCGTTTCCCTTAAGGGTACCATCAAAACAGAGTCCATATTGTTTTAGAAGCAAATTCAACTTACCTTCCTCCATTTTCTCATAATCCCTCTTCGTGTACTTAGGATAATGAAGCGACATTTGAACACCCACTTTCAAAATTCAAACTTCCACCATGAAAAAAAACAAAAAAAAAAACTCGCCCCTCCTTCACTTTTCTTCTTCTGACTTGGGTAAGAAGAAGAGGGGTAGTTGAAACTCATGTATAAAGACATTGGATTGTTGGAATGTTTATGAAAGGGAAATACACAATATTCACAAAGAGAGAAAGACAAAGAGAGAAGGAATAGAAGCTTACCGGCAGAGGAGGTGATGGCGGGCACGAATGGCAGCACTGGAGAAGATGAAAACGATGGACACATCGGAGCGAATAGATGGCCACACCAGAGTGAACAGACGGCCAGGAGTAGAGGCGAATGGTGACGAGGCCGGAAGATGGTCGGATTGGAGATGGAAGACGATCAGATTGGAGATGGAGATTTTGCAGAAGAATTGGAGAAAATAATAAGGGTTTATAATTTGGGGAAATATTTTCTAAATTTCTAATCTTTATTTATTATTTTTTTAATAAAAAATATTATTTTATGTTTTTTTCTATGACATCAAATAACTGTCGCAGAATGTATTATCCAAAAAATTCCGTCTTTTCCCGCCAAAAACGCGAAATTTTACATTTTGTGACAGTTCTTTTTTCTCTCTCTCATTTTCTGATATACATAACTGTCATAGTAGACAGTTTTTCTTCTAGTGAAGAGAGAAATAGAGAGAATCAAATCGTAAAGGTCGAACCACATCACATAAAATCAATACAAACACGACATCAACACAAGTTCAACTCATTCGAATTAAATTTCTCCGAGCATCTCGTGTGAACATAGAAAACTAGAACTTTAAAAAAACTTAATTTTGTTTTTTTGTTTTTTTGGAATAAACATCATTTTATTATTTTACTTTTTTTTTTTTTTTCATAGATATTAAAACTTGCTACTTGCACATACATTTATGAAGAAAGAATCCCATAAAGGACAATAACAACAAAGTCTTTCCAATTGGTGTTTGTTCCACTACTTCAATTATACCTCAAAGTGTGTCTAAGGAAAGCTAAATTCATTAATAATTACATTAATATATAATGTGTACCATGAACTTGTATTAATTAAAGTTTTTCCCACAATTTCCTATATTTTTTTATTTTTATATATCAATTTGATCAAAGTTGTATGTAATCAAATAAAGATATTAAAAAATAGAAAACTAAAGCCTTCACTAGAATCCAAGCTTGAATATTCATTGAGTTTTTTTTTTTTTTTTTTTTTTTTTCCATGGCCAAACATTTTCTTGGGTGGGACTTCCGTTTGTTTCCATTTTAAATTATTCTATGAAAAAATAAAACCCTAATTACAACCTCAAAACTTAATCTATGGGCTTAGGGATCTACTTTGATATTATTTATTTTTCTTGTTTTGTTTAAATGGATTAGTTGATTGTTTTAATTTATTTTAAAATTGACTTCCTTTCTAAAGTAGGAGAAATTTTGACTAGATTAGTTATTTAGGTCGGGTTAAATTATATAATATTAAATTTACTCCTACTAGCTCATTAGGTTAATTAATTCAGCTTTGTCCGATAGTTAAGTGATTCGACATGTGTTCAAATTTCTTCAAATATTCAAAGTTTATCTCACATGTTTAACAATGGTTTTGTTTATAAGTTTTCTTCTTTTGTATATTTTCTCCTAAATTTTATATTACAACTCTCATAAATCCAAGAAAAAAACATTCCAATTCTTAGTCAACTTTTAAAAAATAAGTTTTTAAGAACTACTTTTTCTTTTTTTTCTCTAGAGTCAATATTTGGCTTTGTTAAAGAAAAACATAAGTGAAAAATTAAAAATCAAACCAGGTAACTTAAATGTGAAAATAGTGTTTATAAAATGATCAAACAAGGTCATCGTGTCGTCGTGTTTTAACTTTTAGATATGTGTTTATTTAAGATACAGAAATTTTAACTAAAATATTCTTATAACACTTTTATTTTTATGTTTAACTGTTTTATAAATTTAACTAAAAAATGTACGTCGATAACTATTAGAAACAAAATTAAAAGCTATTTGACACATAATACATATTCTTTAAATTCAAGACTAAGTAGACAAAAAATTATAAATTAAAGTTCATAAGCTAAACCCGTACATATTATTCTTTTTAGCTCACTTTTTTTAAAGGTTGTTTTCTAATTTCTCTCCACTTTCCTGGCTAAAAATTAATGTAAAATTGGAGATGATCATAATTCTCACTTAATACAAATTTATACTATTAATTTTAAAGTCTAACATTATTATCGTAGAGTTAGTCAAATTGTTGTTCGATGATATTAGTGAAATTAGACGAAGCTAAATCTTGAAATATACTCATATATATATATATATATATATATTTATATATATATATATATATATATATATATATATATATAATAAAAAGAAAATAATTATATTAACAATAATAAAATTGATCCCAAAAGAAGTGAGCCAGAGTAGGAGGAAAACAAAGCTTTGATTTAGGGGTTGCCCTTAAATATGAGGTGGAAAGGGTTTGGTGGTCAAGTGGGTTTTTATTTTATTACTATCACATGTAACCTCGTATACAAAAAGAAAAAAGAAAAATTAAATTAAAGCCACTTGGATTCTTGGAGACTAACACTATTTTTTTTAAAAAAAATCAAGTTGCAAATATTAAAAGAAAAAAAGAAGAGAGTGATATAGTTTTTAAGTAGGGAAGCTTCATATCGAATTCAGAGGCCGACAATAGCTTATGGACTATGAACATAACCCACCCATTCTTTCATTCATTTATTTTTATTTTATTATTACCTTTTCTCGACCTTCTAAATTTAAGAAATGGGTCGAAACAACTTATACCCAAATTTTCTAAACTCCTTGCAACCAAAGTTAGACGCTATGCTGATTGAAGTCAAAAGAAACTGATACAAATCTGTAATGATAAACACGTTTAGGAGTCTTTTAGTATTTATTTGTGGTAGACTATCATTCATAGAGGTTGATAGAAGTCTATAATATATATCGACTTTATAGATTTTATGTACTACGAGATTGTAGGGAGTTTTCATATATACTTCTTCTCTATTCATCGTGTATAACGTTTATATGCTTTTAAAAGTAAGCTAGAGTTATTATTTATGAAAGATAAAATTTTAATGTGAACAAAGGAATTACATGGAATACTCTCGTAATTTTATTTTTTTTTTCAATTTATACCTATTACGTAATAGGTATAAAGAATGTCTACCAAAGAATGTCTACCAAAGTTTTCCTCCTTTAAATAGATATTTGAATTTTAATGTGTATAAAAATTTATCTCTTAATTAATATTTAATAGATCAATGAATGTTCACATTTGTGTTTAATAGGTTCCATGTTATATGTCAAAATAAGCTTATCACACAATTTTCTATTATTGTGGTGTGAGGTTTGATTTTTGTACGATTGTACTAAAAATAAAAGAAAGTCGTATGGTGTAATAAGTATTTTTTAGGAATTTTTTTTAAATAAAAAAATTGACAAAATATTTATCATTCATAAAAAAAATTCATTAAACTTGATTTGTATATGTAGTGTCAATATTCTATTTCTATTTTAGACGAACTTTCTATTTTTTCTAGGCTTAACTAAATTTGTTAGACATTTATTTAATTTATATCATATATGTTTATTATTTTTTAAGAAAATAGAGAATATACTAAACACCTATCATATGGAAAATTAAATATTTATGTACTTATTTCACGGATTTAAATTTTATTTTTGGCAATTCATTTAGTTATAGAATTTTTTTTATGAGTTCACAACCATGTTATTTTAGAATTACCTTAGCATAACAAATCTAGAGGTTTGATCCTCATGTATTAATTTTTTTAGATAGAGAATTGTCAAAAATAATAAAATGAACAAACTATTTCTACCTTACGATAAAATTAAGTGTAATTAGTTTGTATTTTTATTATTCTTAAAAAAATCACCCCTCTTTATAACATACATTTCAATTTCATATATGATGAAAGTATTGATATCCATACAAGTATTGATAATTTGAAATTTATGGATATATCAGTAGATATTTATAAAAAGATTTAGGATATATATTGCAAAATTAAAAAATATATATATTGTAGAATTTTTTTTGGTGAAACTTTAGAACAAACTCAATTAAATAATAAACTACAATTTCAAACATATAAACCAATAAATAAAAAGGGAATAGGTTATTAATTAGAAAGAAAATATGAAGATAACAAAATGAAGATAAGCCAAGAGAAGAATACAAAGTGTCAATTAAATATCAAAACATAAACAAAAGGTCAGATGAAACCTTCATTAATGATTGGTATGACTTCTATGCAGAGGTTGGAGATTTGATTTCATGTCTTCCAGCCGCCTTGTTGTATTTGTACTAAAAAAATAAAATAAAAAGATACAAATGTTTAATAGTAAGATAATAATATTTGCCAACATGAGTTTAGCTCAACTGACACCTGTATGATACTGTGGACATGAGGTCCTATGTTCAAATCTCCACTCCAACATTTATTACAATATCTTTGTGCAAAAAAAAAAAGAAAATTAACTTAGTCAAAACAAGTATAACTCAACTGATATACGAATGTATTTACGATGAAAAGATATATGAATTTCAAATAATTCATATGTTGCCTGCCTTTAATTTATTATTATTATCATTCAATAAGCTTTGTTTTGATAAAATACACAATCAATAATTATGTAAAGTGTGGGGTATTTAAACTGTGACATTTGAAAATTATCAAATAACTATTTATTAAATTGGTTTGCTATTTCTCTGTTTTTCAAAGAATGAATCTTTATAATTTGAGATCTCTATTGTAAATTAATGAATGTAACATTGACATAGTTTATTTGATGGTTATAGTGCCTATTATAAATTCACTATAGGTTCAAATTTCTAATACAAATTAGAAGTATTTGTCATGCATCAGTATCAATGTGACTCCAATGATGATAATAGAAGGATACCTTCAAGTTTCAAGTTTGAGTTATCATTTGAGAAAATTACGATCCTCGTATATAGATTGATATTTTATGTATGCTCATCACTACATGCATGAGATTAAGATAAAGAATTATATCCATACATTATTTCTTGAATATAAAACTTTTGAACGGTAAAAGAGTAAAAACTACGTTAATCCAAATGTTGAAGTGAAATGTTGCGACATTTAAATGATGAAAGTTTAGATGAGGTTAATATATATATATTATTAGGTTTTCTTTCAAATTTTAGTACTTAGATTGAAAATCTACAATATTTCCGCTATATGTCTGCAATATGTTCACAATATTGTTATGAAATCTCCACATTCCTAAATTTTCGTACATGGTATAACCCTTCATCAAAATGTTGGTGATAAGTGGTTCCATTATAATAGAAATGAAAGAAAACGGGGCGCGTGATTTCTCAAAATGATCTAGATATATCTGTAACGCCCCAGGTCCAACATTTGTACCAAAACTCAAAATCTGGATTAGAAAATTGATGGCCTCAATATTCCTATGCATCCCTTATGATCCCACCCATTATCCTTGTTTGTTTTGAAGGCTTATAAGAGTGAAATTTATCCCCACAAACAAACACAGATCTTTTCAGCATTTGTCCAAATTTCTAAAAGGTCATCCAACCTAGAATCGCTTTAAGTTAACTCTGAAGTTCTTATGATATTGAGTCAATAAAAAGAATGCTTTCACATCTAAGTCTTTCTTAACAATGCTTTCACATCCTCGTGATCTCCCTGATATCGGTTCATTCATGTCCAACTTCAATTCTAAACCCGATGTTTTACAATATCAGCATAATTTCGTCAATGTACCATGATTTTTTTGTCTTGCCATGGACCATATGAGTATTTCAAATGATATTACAATTAGACTTTAAACAAAAAAAGATAAATTGATTTTTGAAAATAAAACTTCTACTTGTCAAACACATTATTTATATACCTCCTTAGTGATTAATTTTTCAATAATGATTGCTTTTTTTTTTAGCTAGAAACCATCAAATAGTTTTTTTTTTCTTTTTTTTAAATAATAATAATTATTATTATTTTAAAGATTATGAAAAACCAACAAATTAGGGTTTAGGATGGTAGGGGCATAACCCACCAATGTTGTATTGTGTTAGTCAAGAATAACTTTTGCAATTATAGGACTTTGAAAGTACAAATTTGGCTACACACATTTTTTTTTCCAAATAAGAATTAAAGTGTCAATGTTAATACATTCATGGATTCTTTTCTATTAAAGAAAAAGCCTTTCATAGAATATTCACAAACTTTAATTTTTTATTAGTATTGATTTGTATGCACTCTCCAAATTTAGATTTGTTTGAGCTGATTTTTTGATTTTCTAAGTGCTTATAAGAACAAAAGAGTATGCATACCAACTCTTAGCTAGTTGTTTCTTAACCAAGTCTTTCCAAACTAATATATATATTTATTCGTTAAGGTCTTGTTTAAAAATAATTTTTGTTTTTGTTTTTGAGCTTGGTAAAAGTAAACCTATTTCACCTCAATTACTTACAATAATTGGTATCTTACTTAACACAAGAGTAAAATCTAATCTTTTGCATTGTAGTGAGTTTAGTTAGAGATTAGAATGTGGATTAACAAACACTTTTGTTTTAATGAGAGAAGTAATCTATATCTTTTTTATAATTGGGTTTGAATTGCCCCAAGACTTTTCTACTTTTAGGAATGAATTAGTTTCACAAAAGTTCAAACTACATAAATATTTACAAATTATATATAATAAAAACTTAGATCTAACACTTGTGTTTATCGGTGTCTACCATTAATAGAATCTGAAATTTTACTATAATTTACAAAATAATATTTTCAACTGTGCTATCATTTACCATATATATTATACCTAAAACATATTCTATTTCATTTGAGTGTTTTAAAAAAAGTAAAAATATTTTAAGGATGGTAAAAAAATTCACATGATAAAAGCATCTTATTGTAAATATTTATATAAATAAAATAATATGTCACATCAATAGCTAATGAAGCAAATGAAAAGATTCATGGGCTCATTTTGTTGGATGAGAAGTATTTATTTATTTGATCGAAGGTGAAAAGTATTAAATATTTATATTGAGAGAACAATGTCAAATCTATATTTGATTTAACATTAGTGGAAGAAGCATTTTCATTTAATTAAAAATCAATAATCTTTGATTTGATATCATTTAGTTTTATTCTCTTGAACTCCAAACTTTTTTAAATTTAATGTTTTTCAGAAAAAGATTTTTTTCAATAATCTTCATTTGGTGTTGTCTAATCGAAGTCCATACAATCTTTTATTTATATATATATTATAAAAGTCCAAGCATCCTTTTTTTTTCCATAAGGAAGCGTTTTAGATTATGGATTTTTAGTTTTATATGACTTATGATTAATTCTATTATATCTTAAATTACAAATATGCTAATCAACAAAATATATAGAGGGAGAAATTAAATATATATTCTCAAAAACTAAAACAAATTTAACGTGAATTTAACTATATTAAATTTTTGCACTAATTGAAAGTTTTGAGATAAATTTTATTTAGAGTTATTTTTAAATATGGTAAAACTACCAAAAAAAAATCTACAAATATGGTATAATTTTATTACCAATCAATAATAGATATTTGATGGTTTATCACACATCTATCACTGATATTTCAATAATCTTTTACTTGCATTGCATTGTCCCTCGTTTTATTAAATCTTGATCTATTTCTTTTTAAAATTAGTTTTACTAACAATGATTCAATTAACTTATATATATGTATGTTGATGCAATGTACTTCAAACGGAGTTAGAAAGGATAAATATGCAAAATAGAAACTCATTAGTTGTATGGCTAAGTTGCGGATTTCACTTTTTTTAGGATGTTTTGCGACTCTGCTCGATATGACAATAGTTTTAAAATTGTCCCTTCGTCTCATAATAAAATAGTCTCTGTTCGTTGATTGAAGCTGCATCGAAATTGAATGAAAAACCAATACTCTAATAGATATTTGCTCAGAATTCAAAAAACAAAACAAAGTAGAAAGGAAGAGAATAGTTCTTTTTTCTTTTCGTTTTGATATATATATAGTGGAAGTGTATATTACAAAAAGAAAGTGTAATATATATATATATAGTGGAAGAAATGTAACTTTGGTAACGGTTCAACAGTTGAAAACGTAGGTAACGGTTCAACGATAAAAGACGATTTATGATCTACAAAATTAATTAAGAAAAACGGTTCAAAATTCCATCAAGCCATGCTCGCCTTCATGACCATGCATATGGAGATATTGACATAGCTACATTTACCTATCTCCTCACCCGCCTGCTTAAAACTTGGATACTCTGCGGCCCAAATCCGATTTTGATATAGATGTTTAAGGGAATTTTCTACTTTGCTTTGTAAGCAATATGAAAATGCGATTTTGAGTAAAATAATAATATTTTTTCATCAACAATACATACACACATATATCAAATTTAAAATTAAGATTACAGAAATCAAGTTTCCAACATAAATAAATGTTACCTAAAAATTCCTGATATGAATCAAAGCCCCTTTCATCAAACATGCCAAATACGGAAATTATTCCCATTGGTCCTTTTTTTTTCTTAGTAACTTTTTTAATTATTAATATTATAAAACTCCAACTTCTTCATGTGACAACAAAATAATTAAGAAACTCTCAAGTGGGTCCTTTTAAATTCAACTTAAATAGCTGTCTTATGGCAACTCCCAAAGCAAAACCACCCCTTAAATACTTCTCTTAAATCTCTTTTCTTTTCCCAATTTTCATGTCAATTTTCCTCCCTCCTTTTATCAAATAAAAATAAAATTATTTAAAAAAAAAAACCCTTTTTTTTCCTTTTTTTTCTTTTTCCCTCTTCAATGGCTCACAGAAGCTTACATTTGAATAGTTTCTTTCCCCTTGTCGCTCTCCTCCTTCTCCTCCTCCTTCTTCACTCTCTTTTCGTAACATCATCAAGGCCATTGCATGGCATTCATCCCCATAATCCCCATGCTATAACACCTCCTGCTCCGGTATCATTGGAGACATCGTTCTCCATAAACCGGTATAAATATGTCGAAACAGATGCATTTCGACCGACCTCGCCCGGACATAGCCCTGGGGTTGGCCACAATGAGCCACCAGGTAAACCGTAGCTGTGTCGTCGCCGGAGCTACATCGATGCAGCCTGAGTTTTTTGCAATGTGATTGTGTGTGTGAGTGTGTCTTTCTGTTTGGAGAATGATTTTGAGATTGTGTTTTGTAATGTATTTCCCCAGCTTTTTGTGTGCTTTTTTCGTTGAAACTTTAATGCATCCTTTTACCTTTTTTTTTTTTTGTTGGCTCCTCCTCCTTCACACACTCATACATATAATACATATTATATAATTTATCTCTTCCTACAAAAACAAACAAACAAATAAGAATTACTACTATATATTTTGTAAAGTGTTAATATGTTCGATGCCGTTAAATAAATGTATAAGTTGATGAGATTGAGTTTATATATTTATATATATGCAATTTTATTTGTGATTAATTGACTTTAGTTCAAGAAAAAGAAAACCAAGATCAGCTTAAAGTTATTGTTTAAAATTTAAGGTTAGTTATTAGTCCTTTTTATATGTAAAGAAAAATCCTTATAATATAGTTAGTATTGTATGGTATATATGTATAGGATTGATTAAGAAGGTTGTTTTTATTACCTTTTTAAGATTTATTATATTACAAGTGATTGTAACT
Source organism: Cucumis sativus (assembly GCF_000004075.3). NCBI lineage: Eukaryota > Viridiplantae > Streptophyta > Magnoliopsida > Cucurbitales > Cucurbitaceae > Cucumis > Cucumis sativus. The sequence continues at coordinate 10,379,320 of NC_026658.2, forward strand.
ACATTGACCTATTATATTTTTTATTATTTTTTAAAAATTGATTATATTACCAATTTATTAAAAATTTGTAAATTTACCTTTATTAGAATATATCTGACCTATGCTAAGATTGGTAATATCTTCTTTAAAAAAATTATTGTATGCTAGATTAAGTAAAAGAAATTATTGTATGCTAGATTAAGTTTACAAGTGATTGTAAGTAGGATGATGCAAACAAAACATTTTTTTTTATTTACACTTATCAAAATATATTTGAGTTATAAATATATTTTGACAAGTGATAGGTAAGCACACAATAAATTTCATTTGATAACTTTCTTTTGATGATATATATTTTGACGATAAGGGATCAAATCTTAGACACTAATATTGACGATAGAAGTTCATAGACTTGCCATCGTCAACAAAAAAAAAATTTGTTTTCTTTTTAAAATAAATTATCTAAAAGTAACAATAATTACTTTTAAAAACTAAAAGTAGAAAAAGTGTTCTAATTCATTAATCACTCAGTGTTGTATTCAAAATTCCATTTATACATTTAGTATTAATATAACTTTATGTAGTTTTATGCATATCTATATTAATCTTTTGGAGAAGGCTTTACAAAATTTTCACTATGTGTTGCATTTTCTTTAGTATAAGACTATTTATTATCATTTGTTATATATTACAATCTTAAAGATTTTAATTATATACAGTAAACAATTTCTGAGGTATCTTTCAGTTAAGAAACTAATTAGGTTTGAAGTAGTAATCTAGAAATGATCTCTTTTTCTGATGTTTGTTAATATCAAAATGGCACACTCTCTCGAAACTAAGGTTATAGAGGAGCAATGACAATTTTTTATGGATATATATTTCCACTCATTATATCTTAAATAGTGTTTATTATTGTGTGTATCCCATTATGTAATCTTTATAACTTATCTCATGTTTGTTTGTTTAGTCTTACGAAAAGGAAGAAGAAAGAAGGTCAATAATAATAATTGAGACCAACATACTATATAAAGTTAATAATAAATAATTAAATTAGAGGTCACAACCTTAGTGTTCAAAATAAAAATGAAAAAAAAAAAAAAGAGAGAAGAAGGTTTTAAACTATTAGTGAATAATTTCTTGCACTTATTTTCTAGAAAGGGAGTGGTTTTTAATAGCCATATAATTTTTATAAAATATTTTGATTCCCAATTATATATATATATATATTCTTTTTTATTTAAGAAAAGAAAATCTTATCCTCTTTTCATTTGTGGCCATATTTGGAGATTAAAATTCCATGAAAATCTTTCCTTAAAAAGCACTCAAAGATTCATTTGATGAATTTAATTTAAAATTCATTTATCCATTTTTTAAATTTATATTTAATTTTCTTATTAATTAGGTTAGCTTTGGTTATATCTTCAACAGCTGAATTATGGTTTATTGGAATAAAACTATGATTACCACAACTTCCATTCTCATAATTGTTAGGATTGAAAACCTAAAAAGTAGAACTATATATCCTCTTAATCTATTGATCAAAGGATTCCTTTTCCTCTTATTATTAAATAAATTAATAAATAACCTTCTACTCCACTTCCCTTAATTGGAGAACATTTAAAGTAAGAAAAAAAAATCTAAAAGTCCATTTAACTCTAATAAAATTATACATGTATTGGAGGGTAAGCGGGTTGGATTGGAGAACACATTTCCAATCCAACCAGTATTTTTGAATTGGTTGGGTTGGTAATCCGAATAACTCAAATAGTATTTTCAACCTAATCCAACACAAAGCCTTAAAATATGGGTTGAGTTCGGTTGGGTTGTCGGGTTGATAAGGAAATGGCGAACAAGCTATATTTGAAAATGTAATATATGTATAAAATATTTTGGTTCATTTTACTATATCAAGATTTTGGATTCTATCACTGATAGTCTACTATCACTATAGCATATCAATGACTATCAATGATAGAATTTGCTATAGGTTATAAATATTTTGTAAAATCTACTATTTTTAAAAAATTTCATATATATATATATATATCACGTTTTCAAATATAACAAAATAAACTAATATATTTACAAAATAAGTAAAATTTCAGATCCTATTAATGGTAGATATTGATAGACTTTTATTATTATTATCAATGTCATTTTGATAGAAAAAAATACAAGTGAAAAAGATACAAGTAAATCAGTGCTTGTCACATAGATATAATCTAAAATTTTACTATATTTTGTAAATATATATATTTTCAATCGTTTTGCCACACACATGTATAGTTAATGTTGATGGGAAACGAGAAAGAATATGAGAATTTGGTGTGATGGCCAATTGTTCCACTAAGTAAAGAGGGTTATTTTGGTTATAACAACAATTTCAAGAATGCATGAGAATGAACTTAAGTAGTAAAGTCATAATGATGTATATTTATACAAAATTTTAACCCAGAGATCCATATAATATCGTGGTTTTTGAGCCATATTAAGTTAATTTTTATTGTCCAAACTTCCTTATTTCCATGATTAATTGAACCTTAGGTATAATTTTCTAGCTCGAGTGAGTTTCTCCATTTTTTTTTATTGAATAGTTTGCAAACGATTTATAGAGTCGAACATGTCTAAATTTATCTCTAATATATAAATATTTTGTGAAACGTACTAATTTTGACAATTTACCTTTTATTTTATATTTTCTAGATATTATACTCATACCACATGGTTGAATATGTGGCATTTTAATTGGAATATTATCATGGACTTATTTAATTCATTATTATCAGTTTCAAAATAAATGGTGACATCTTATTGGAAATACTAAAAAAAAATTGATAAAAACCCCAAAAAATTATTTAAAGATATAGGAAAGTGGGAACTTTATATTAGTATTATTTTGGGAGAAAAAAAAAAAAGAATTATAGGTAGAACGATTATATATCATAAATTAGTTAGTAAAAAGAAATAATAAATAAATATCAAACTACACGTATTCATAAAGTGCATATATGCTCTTTCTTTGTTATCTTCTAACTTCCTTTTGCAAACAAATTTGTATCAATTTTAACTTTAATACATTTTCTTCAGGAAAAAAATATCATTTATTATAAATATTAATATAAAATATATATTTTAACTTATATATAATGACAACTAAAATATTTAATTTGAAATTACTAAAAAGAGAAAAAAAAGATAACTTTTATGAAAAGGAGAGACAAAACTCACACACCGTTTTACGTAAAAACTCGAGTACCGAGAGAAAAGTCACGATTGTTTATGTTGTTATTATTTTCTAATGAATAGTAGAATCGATACAAGGAAGAAGAAATAGATATACAAGAGAATAAAATAGAAAAATATTTATTAATTAGAAATAAAAAAAATATATTCTAAGATTTTAACCACTTTCATAAACATAACAACGAGACAATATTTACTACGCAGGTACAATTTAAGAAAAATCAATTAAGGCTAATTATTCTTTTTCAAAATTTTATATTTGCTCTTACTAATTTATAATGATTTTCCAATTGTGATTCTTTCTCTTTTTCTCGATCTTTTCCTCATTCTTCATTCTCTCTTCTTTATCATCTTGAACGGTGTTCTTTCTCTCAATCGTCTTTCTTCTCCTCTTCTACAATTTTTTCTTCTTTCCATCGTTTTTTCCACTTCTTCTGTAATTTTTATTGTATTTTTTTTTTTTTTGTTATTTGGTTCAAAATCGTGTATCAAATATACAATATTTTTTCTTAAAAAAAAAAACATCAAACTGTTATTTGGTTGTTTAGATCATGTGACAAATATAAAAGATCGTGAAAAAAAATCGTTAAGATATTGAATAGCCAAAATCTAAACGATATTCAAATTTAAACACCAAATAATCTTTTAAAAAATCGTTTGGATTTGGCTTTCCAAATTTAAAGGATGGTGTACAAAAATAGTCAAAATTTAAACTATCGTCTACCAAAGAATCTTAAAAAGAATACTTAGCTGTCAAAATTTAAACGATCAAATATAAACGAAATCTAAACGATCGTGTAAAAATAACCAAATTTAAATGATCGTGTACCAAAGAATCTTTAAAAGAAATCAAATATAAACCATCGTTTTCCAAGAAAATTTTGAAAAAAAAGCGTTGAGATTTGGCAACTCAAACTTAAATGATTAATCTAAACGATCGTGTACAAAAAAATTATTAAAAAATCGTTTAGATTTAGAAGATCATTTAGCGATCAAATCCTCATGGATCGTTTCCCAAATACTAAACGATGGTTTTCCAATTATATTAGGCTGTCAGATGCCAATTAATCGGGAGCATTTTTAGAATTTTCTATTCTGATTTGTTCTATTTTTGAAAAGACCCCAAGAAAAATCTTATTTGATAGCCTTCGTTTTTAATTTTAAGTTTATGGTTTTTTTTATATTAATTTTTTTTTAAAAGAAAAAATCCATATATTAATTTACATGAATGTAACATAAACTCAAAATATTTATAACCCGTATAAGAAAATAAGAAGAGTTTATAACGTGTGATAATTTTTTCATAAATTTCATATATCCTCGCGAATTTCATATATCATCGCGATTTATATCTTCTTTTCAGTTTATTATTCTCGGAGCATGTTGATGCAATTAAGGTCCAAAATCAAATAACTAAAGGCAATGGTCTTTCATCTCGAAGAAATGTATGCTCAAGATAGAATAAAATAACTATTTTGTGTTTTCTACTCTTCAACAATAGCTCACAATCAAACATGTTCGGTGGTTATTAATTTTTTTTGGTTTTCCATTTGATTTTTTAAAAAAAAATTAAGTAAAAATATTAATAATAACGAGAGGTAAATAATTTGTTTAAAGATAAAAGATTTTCAAATAATAAGATAAATGTTTTGATAATTAGTAAATTTTCTTTACAAAAAGATCCTAGGTTAGGAAAGGAGTTGAATGCATTTTGAATCGTTCCTAAATCGAACGTCAAACATTAAGTTATGGAAAACAAAACTTTTAAATCTTATGTATCGTAAATAACTGTGGCACGCACATGAAGAAATCATATAGTAATATATGGTTAAGGAGATAGTAAATATAGGGTGAAGCAATAATCAAATCAATTGAAAGACTCAAATTCTGGCGTGTGATCCTATTCAAATATCTTTTTTAAAAAAAAAAAAAAAAAAGAATTAAATCAAATTTTGATTTTTAAAATTATTATTATTATTACTAACTTCTTTCTTTTTCTTTAAAAAAAAATCTAACCTCAAAATCTTTATCTAAATCTCATATTCCCCTCTTTTTTTAAGCACAATCTCTCATATCCCAATCATTTTAAATTTCTTTTTTCTTCAATTCTTTATTGTACGTTTATCCTTTTGTTCAAAGCTTCATTATCTCTTATCAATTTCTTCACCTTTGTGATAAATTTATTGTGTAGAGAGATTATTTTGAGGGCTTAAATCTGTATAACTGCACTTTATATCAAGACATAACTGTTTAATCTCGAACCTAAAATGAATTGTAGTGATTTGATCTTAAATATATTGAAAAAGATCGAAGTAGGCTAGGTTAATTAGATTCTAAACCTGCAAGAGAGTGTTGCATTATGTTACTTATAACCCATGAAAGAATTCTTGTAGTAAAATACCCATAAGAATGAGAATTGAAAAGTGGAATATAATGGAGATCCCCAAACCACTATAAAAATTACTAATATTATCTCTTTCTTTCTACTGTTTTAATTTATGCAATATAATTAATATAATCTTGTTAAGTTTCAATTGATTTGATTTGGTTTTAAACTCCGTGTGAAAAAAAATTATGAAGCAAACCTTGTCAGATGAATGACTTGAAATTAGGGAGAAGATGTCAAATGATCCAATTTTTTTAAAAAGTGTCAAATGATTCTTTGTTGATGTGAAAGTCTAATGAAATTACTAAAATACACTAGCACACAAAAAAAAAAAAAGCAACCTCACTCTCATTCATCTCGTTCTTGCTCACATAAATATCAATGCCACTTTCCTTAGCTTTGGTGTCTCACTCAGTGTCGTTGGAGTCCTGTAGATGTTGTCGAAGATGTTGCTGGTGTTGCTAACTGGGTGTCATTGGGATCGTGTGAGATGGGTGTTAAAGATTTAGAGAAACCGTGCCGGTGATCTCGAGCAAGAAGCATTCGAGGACTATGATCGGTTGAAGAGAATTACAGGTGATTGAATGAAAAGGAAAAATAAAACCTAATTCAACAAAGAAAAGACAATAGTGACTAATTTCACACCGTTAAAGCAAGATAAATTAAAGAGATATCGATATATATTAAAGAAAAGTTGAGGAACAAAATGTATGTGCATTAGATAATATTTGGTCAACCAAAAATTATATTATAGAGCAGATAATGATTTCTCGAGAAATTTGAAAGTAAAATAAAACCGCTTAGATGAGAGGTTAAAAGAGAGAGTGGGTAGGCAATTACATTAACTCTCTGATTTGAAATTTGTTTTAGAAAACAAACAATATATAATTCAATAAACAAAAACAAAAACACAAAAAATGATTTTTTTTTTCTTTTTTTATTATTGTATTGCATTTTGTTCCAAGATTTAAAATTTAGTTTAGTAACCATATTTCGTTTTTGGTTTTTGAAACTTAACTATATTATTTCCAATTCTTATCGGGATTTACCTCTTTCATTTAAGTATAATATGGTTGAATTTCAGTCAAAATTCAAAAACAAAAGTAAATTCTTAAAATCTACTCTCTTTTTTCTTCAAAATTTGGCTTGGTTTTCAAAGAATTGTAAGAAGTAGATAACAAAAAAGAAATTTGGAGTGAAAATAGTATTTATATGCTTAAGTTTAGAAAACCTAAAAACAAAACATGAAATGATTACTGTTAGAACTTGATAAGTAGATATAAGTTTATGATAGTATCACAAAACTAGTTATCAACTATGATACTTGGGCGCAATAATCTGAATTCATTGTTAAATATAATCTTGAGATGATTGTGTTTCTATGGTAGATAATGAAATCAAAACAAGTTGTATGAGAAGAAAGTTGTTGAATATGAAATTTTGAGACCAATCACAAATTCTCACTGTTGAGCAAGAAATTTCGGGCAATTAAATTATGCCATGTCATCACAACAAAATTGTGATGATTATAATTTGATGGAATTTTGGTTAGTCAAGTTTTCTCATATCCAACCCAATGCGAGTCTTTGATGAAAAATCGGACCAAACAAGGAGGATCCGAGCCCACCAAGAAATGGACCCAAGTCTAAGTTCAAGCCCAACAGGCAAATGGGTCCAAGCTCAAGTCCAACAGACAAATGGGTCCAAGCTCAAGCCCAACAGGTAAGTGGGTCCAAGTCTAAATCAAACAAACAAATGGGTCCAAGCCCACCTAAAGTCCATGAAGTTTCTCTATAAATAGAGACATTTATCATTCATTTAAGGGGTCTTTTTGTTGAAAGAAGAATTGAAGCTCTGAAGTACTGAAGCTTTGAAGAATTGAAGATTCAAACTTCTATAAAGCTCTCAAGACGTGCAAGTTCTTATCAACTTCGAGATCATCATCTTTTGAAAGATTGAAGACTTGGAAGATCAAACTTTCCTTGAATTCCAGAATACTGAAGCTTAAATAGACTTGCAACTACAACATCCTAAAGACTGTAGATCAAGAAATTCTAAGTTTTTAACTTGTATTCGAGAGAAAGCATCAAATGAGTAAATACTAAAGATTGTATTCACAATATTCATCAATATACAAATTTCAATTCCACGAAATACATTTCTTTGAAATCTCATGTGAACAGTTTGGCACGCTCGGTGGGACAATCTCTACCTTTCATCTCTTTCTCTTTTGAAGAACATCTAAAGATATCATGACATCTCAAGGCAATACTTCCAAAGCTCCAAGTGACATCGGCAAGCAGCCAAATACTCGTGGCCGCTCAAGGGAGACTCAATCATCTGAGGAAATGCCATCCTTTGAGGCTGCAAAGAACATTTGGGAACAACTGTCCAAACCACCAAAAGGTGGAATTATAATCAAAGAAAATCCTTTGATTGACGAACAAATTTCCTCCTGTGAACGCTCGAATGAGGAGATGCCTCATCCAAATATCATGTCAGTTATGGTGACTGGCGTGGATACAAATGAAAATAGAATGGCTGAGCTGGAAAAGAAGATCAACATACTCATGAAGGCCGTTGAAGAAAAGGATAATGAGATTGCATCTCTCAAGAATCACATCGAACGTCGTGATGCTGCTGAATCAAGCCATACACATACTGTCAAAAATACTGACAAAGGGAAGGCAATTATGCAGGAAAGTTATCCACAAAATTCAACTTCAATTGCATCGCTGTCTGTTCAGCAATTACAGGAAATGATTGCAAACTCCATCAAAACTCAATATGGTGGACCTGCTCTAACTCTCTCTTTGTATTCCAAACCATATACGAAGAGGGTCGACAATCTCAGAATGCCGAATGGATACCAACCACCCAAGTTCCAACAGTTTGATGGAAAGGGTAACCCAAGACAACATGTTACTCACTTTATTGAAACATGTGAAACTGCTGGTATGAGAGGAGATTTGTTGGTAAAACAGTTCGTTCGAACTCTAAAAGGAAACGCATTCGACTGGTACATCGACCTGGAACATGAATTCATTGACAGTTGGGAGCAGCTTGAGGGAGACTTTCTCAATCGCTTCTACAGACCCGACGTATCGTCAGCATGATGGAGTTGACAAACACCAAACAATGGAAGGGGGAGCCAGTCATCGACTACATAAACCGATGGAGAGCTCTAAGCTTGGATTGCAAAGACAAGCTCACAGAAATTTCTGCAGTTGAGATGTGCACCCAAGACATGCATGGAAACTTCTCTATATTTTGCAGGGATAATACCACGCACGTTTGAACAGTTGATATGAAACTAAGTATCACACGCAGAGGAGCAAAAGATTTCTTGGTTCCAAAAATGAGGAGTGGCAAGAATGAAATTGATGACACTAAAATGATTGCAAATAGTGTCATAAACGAGTCTATGGTTGTTCATGCAACCCCTTTGAAATATTTCTCTAAAAGAAAAGAAACAAAAATTGAAGGAAAGCGTGATAGCGAGGAAAAGCAACGCTCAACTCTTAAAGAAAGACATGAAAAAGTTTATCCATTTCCTGACTCTGATGTTGGAGACATGTTAGAGCAGCGGCTAGATAAGCAACTTATTCAACTGCCAGAATGCAAACGACCGGAACAAGCAGGAAAAGTAAATGATCCTAAATACTGTAAGTATCATCGGGTCATTAGTCACCCTGTTGGAAAGTGTTTCGTGTTAAAAGAGTTGATTATAAAGTTAGCTCGTGAAAAGAAGATCGAGCTGGATATTGATGAATTAGCTGAGACGAATCATGTTGCGGTCGAGATGACTTCAAGTATTCCACCATCAACACAAATTTATGATAAAAGCAAAAGCTTAATTCATTTTGGGACTTTTGAACCTATAGTTGTCCAATTTCAACAAAGGATCATGACGACAAACTCCCAAAACAAAGAAGAGCATGTTGAAGATGATGACGAAAGATGGATAGTTGTGACTCATCGAAAAAAAACAACAACCAAATTTCATCCAAAAGGAGTCGTCATTCCGTCAAAAGTATGCAAAAGGACGCATCTCCCAAAAAAAGAAGGGAAAAATAAACAAGAAGATATGGAAGCCTAAGCCTGTGAAAGAAAAAGACAAGGACTTCTGCCAGCCTCGATGGTCGATATCTTTGAAGGAATTCCTCCCAAACAGCTTCCTTGATGTTCATCCCAAGGAAATATTAGAAGTAATTGCATGTCATGTTGTCAGTATAACAGAAGTCGACAACAATTATGCATTTTATGAAGAAATCAAAAATTCAAATGAAATTAAGCAAAGGACTTCTGTCTTTGATCATATCAAACCTTCAACTACTCGATTTTCAGTCTTTCGAAGATTGAGTATGGCCACGAAAGAAGAAGAAACCCAATGTTTAAAATCTACTTTCACTCGAACTTCAGCTTTCAAAAGGTTAAGTATCTTCACATCAAAGAAAGATCATCCTTCAACATCTGTTTTTGATCGACTAAATATGACAAACGATCAACATGAAAAAGAGATGAAAACTTTGAAGGTAAAATCACTTCATGAAGAAACCAATGACGAGAAGATACGCAGTTGTGTCCTATCACGCATGAAGAAGAAGTTATCTGTTGACATAAACACAGAAGGTCCCTTGATTGTGAAGCCAAAAGTTATTATATTCACTAGTTCTGCAAATAAAGAAGGTGAACAATTTTTTTATGAACATATTTGTTAAATGTGTAAAGCTCCTTATCGCAAGAGCCTAAATTGCATGATGCTCCTAGTCCACAAGAGCTTAAAAGGTGAATGACAAAAAAAAAAAAAAGAAAAAAAGAATACTCAATTGAACTACGTTATGACTTGATCTCTAGGTTATAAAAAGGGTACGTAGGCAACTTAAAGTTTACTTTGAATTCAGTCGAACGAAAAAAAAAAGTATTATGTTTCGTCGCGATGATGTAATCTCAATAGAGAATGAAATTCATGAGGAGTTACAACAGAAAAGAAAGGGGGCAAAGTCAAATTAGCAAACTCTAGCTTTTCTCTCAAGTGTTGTGGCTGAGAGCAGAGTATCTTCTTCTCTCACGTGTTGTAGCAGTTGTCATCATCTGCATCTTCGACGTGTTGCAACAACTATCATCATCTTCATTCTCACATATGTTGCAACCGAGAGAATCATCAACAACATACTCATCTTCAATGTGTTGCAGAAGTAGCAATGGGCGCCATGATAGAGTTGCATCGTCTATCATGTACAAACCCAAGAAGTCGCAGCAGCAGTGGACGCCATGATAGAGTTGGATCGTCTATCATGTACAAACCCAAAAAGTCGAAGAAGTAGTGGGCGCCATGATAGAGTTGGATCGTCTATCATGTACAAACCCAAAAAGTCGAAGAAGTAGTGGGCGTCATGATAGAGTTGCATCGTCATCATGTACAAACCCAATAAGCAGCAGCAGTAGTGGGCGCCATGATAGAGTTGCATCGTCTATTATGTACAAACCCATGAAGCCTAGATGCTTGCATAGAGCCTTCAAGGAATAGCTGGAAAAAAAATCAAAGTGAAAGTCAGTTTAAAAAAAAGTTGAAAAAAAAAAAAGAAAAAAAAAAGAAAGGAAAGAAAGGAATGGAAACGGAAAAGAAAAAAAAAAGAACAAAGAAAAAGAAAAAAGAAAGTTAAAAATTATTGAAAAAGAATAAAATTAAAAACAATAGAAAAGAAGAAAAATCCAAAAGAAAGAAAAAAAATCAAACAAAAAAGAAAATAGAAGGGAAAGAAAAATGAAAGAAAATGAAAGAAAATACATATTAAAAAAAAGAATAGAAAGAAAATAACTTGAACTCAAAAAAAATATTTCTTTTCTTTGAGCTGCTATCATTAAAAAAAAAATAGTTTTCATGTCTCTCAAATGGTAAGCAATTCGAAAAACTTTAGAGGAGCCAAAACATGAGTATTGGTGATAAGATGAATGATTTTTGTTCTCAACATGCTTCTCTATTTATAGAGTAGGAAATGTGTCAAATCTCAAACTTCTCAACAAAACTGTTAACATTCGGTTAGGTTTGGGATTAGTTTCTAATTTTAAAAAAATAATAATAACAAATAAATTTAAAAGATTTTTTTTATAAAAAGCATCTTTTAATTTTTTTCTTCTAATTAAATCCATGAATAAAAAAAAATTGGAGAACAAAATCCAAATCATTTTGTTTTTCTTCTAATTCACTTCAATTCAAATATTTTTAAAAAAAATTGACAAAGTTTTCAAATTTTAAAGATAATTCAAATAGCATAAGTTTTGCTAAAAAAAATAATAATAAGGAATTAAAAAAAAAATCAAAACTTTGACTTAAATTCACATTTTGATGAATTGACGATATTCCAATTCTATCCTTTCTTTTTAAGTCTCAATTATCTCATTAAATTGATTGGTAAAAAGAAAAAAATCTATTGACCATATTCCAAATAATTTATATATATATATAAATAAAAATTATGAATTGAATTTAAAATTTACCAAACTCCATATAGCATTTTAACCACACTTATGTCTAAATGCATAGGGTGATTAATTTGTCATATTAACTGAAGTTATAGTGAAGAACAAATCACTTAGTATTTTTTTTGTTTCAGCTTATCGTTTTTTAGACTCGTCCACCCATATATGTGCACTAATCTCGAAAAGGGGGCATTTGTTGAGCAAGAAATTTCGGACAATTAAATTTTGTCATGTCATCACAACAAAATTGTGATGATTATAATTTGATGGGATTTTGGGTAGTCAAGTTTTCTCATATCCAACCCAATGCAAGTCTTTGATGAAAAATCGGGCCAAACAAGGAGGACCCGAGCCCACCAAGAAATGGGCCCAAGTCTAAGTTCAAGCCCATTAGGCAAATGGGTCAAAGCTCAAGCCCAACAGGCAAATGGGTCCAAGCTCAAGCCTAACAGACAAATGGGTCCAAGCTCAAGCCCAACAGACAAATGGGTCCAAGCTCAAGCCCAACAGGCAAGTGGGTCCAAATCCAAATCAAACAAGCAAATGGGTCCAAGCCCACCTAAAGTCCATGAAGTTTCTTTATAAATAGAGACCTTTGCCATTCATTTAAGGGGTCTTTTTGTTGAAGGAAGAATTAATATTCTGAAGTACTGAAGCTCTGAAGAATTGAAGATTCAAACTTCTATAAAGCTCAATTCTCAAACTTCTATAAAGCTCTCAAGACGTGTAAGTTCTTATCAACTTCGAGATCATCATCTTCTGAAAGATTGAAGACTTGGGAGATCAAACTTTCCTTGAATTCCATACTTGCAACTACAACATCCTAAAGACCGAAGATCAAGAAATTCTAAGTTTTTAACTTGTATTCGAGAGAAAGCATCAAAGGAGTAAATACTAGAGATTGTATTCACAATATTCATCAATATACAAATTTCAATTCCACGAAATACATTTCTTCAAAATCTCGTGTGAACAATCACATCATTTACTAAATTAATGATGAAAATACGGATAACTGAATTTGGGACTAAATTAAAAAAAAAAAAAGGAGAGAAATTACATTAGATGACAAAAAAATTTAGAAAAAAATAGCTCATAACACCCTTTTTTGCATATTGTAAATTTGACAAATATAACTAGTAATTGATGGTAATTATATGGTAATCTGACAGTAATCTACTTTTAAATTGGTCATTTTTGCAATTACTACTGTTAGTACCATCGAGTCATTAGTCATCATATTGAAAAATGTTTGGTGTCAAGGAGCTTATTCTAAAGTTGACTCATGAAAAGATCAAGTTTGATATAGATGGAGTAGCTCATACGAATAATGTTGTAGCCGAGATGACTTTAAATGTTCTGCCATTGATACAACTTTATGATCCTAAAAAGCTTGATTCAGTTTGGGACTTTCGAACCAATACTTGTTCTATTCCAACAAAAGATTGTGTCGACAAACTCTCAAAACAAAGAAGAGCTTACTGAGGATAATGGCGAAGAATGAATAGTCGTGGCTAGTCCAAAAGGAAGAAAAATAAATTCCAATCAAACGAAGTGATCACACTTCTATAAAAAGCATATAAAAGGAAACATCTCCAATAAAAAGAAACAGAAAAGGAACCAGAAGATGTGGAAGTCTAAGCCTAACAAAGAAAAAGACGAGGACTTCCTTCGACCTTGACAGTCTATAACTTTGACAGAATTTCTCTCAAGAAGCTTCCTTGATGATCATCTAGGGAAAATGATTAGAAATTGTATTTAATCTTTTTTTAATAATAATATAAAAAGATAATCCAATTATATTTTTCTAAAAAAATAATAATAATATTTTTTTTAATAAATCTCGAATTTCATTTTTTGAGATTAAAATATTTCATCATTTCAAAATTTTACATTTTATTTTCAATTTTAAAATTAAAATTTGGGTTTAAAATCAAAGTCAAATTAACTTGCATACATGACCTCGTTTTTAATAGATAGTTGCAAATTTAGCAATTAAATTCAAAATAGTTAAGTATATAACAACATTTTAAAACAATTGCAAATATAGCAAAATTTGTCAAATTCTATCAATGATAGAGTCTATCACTGATAAATCATGTCGTAAAAATTGGTCTATCACCGATAGATCATATGAGTTTATTAGTGATACAAGTCTATCAGCGATAGTTTTGCTATATTTGCAATTTTTTTTAAATGTTGCTATATCCTTAATTATTATTCCTCAAATGGTCATCCATTACAATTACCCCATTTTTAATGTCAAATTTAAATTGGAGCTATAAGTCCAAGTTTAGTCCAAGTTTGAGGGCCTCCTTTTTATTTCAAATTAAAATTGGTAATTTCAAATTCTTGTGCATCCTCAAGAAAAATTATGGTAGAAACCTCATCTTCGTTTCAACTTAAAATTTGACTATGTCCAAATTTTCTTTAAAAAACATCAAATTTAAAACTTTACTGTTAAATCAAATTAAATTGTAGATAAAACCTTGAACTTTTCTCAAATTAATTAAGGTTTGATCATATTTCAACCCTTATTTGAAATTTAAATCAAATTTGTGTACTTAAGTTCACATTTTGATTAATTTGATATATTAAATTGAGAAAGAAAGAAAAAAGCTCGTATTTTGACTTCAAATATATCTTTTTCGAGATTCATTCATCCATTGTACGTGCACAAATTTTGAAAAGAGACATTTGTTGAATAGAAAATTTTGAGACCAATCATAAATTGTCACATCTTTTGCTAAATTAATGATGAAAATACAAATAATTGAATTTGAGACTAATTAAAAAATTGGTATGTGTCCCAAATTAAAATTGAACATAAACTAACAAATTTAAATAATGTCACATGTTTTCATCATAACGGTTGGATGAAGTTCAATTGGGCAAAAAAAAAAAGATGAATTTAGTCCAAAGACTAAATATGACCCAAATTGTAAAGACCCTACTTTCCTACTAAGTTGAAGTCATTACTACTAAATAAATATAGTTTTTTTTAATATACAAGAAAATAATTTAAAATTTGAGAAAAATCTTTAAATAATAAAAATAATTAATTAATTAAAATAACTAATCAAAATACTAATTTGGGCCCATAAGAATAGAAGAAATACTTAAAGTAATTGTTAAAGTAATTGAACTCGAGTTCTAAAATAAACCTTTGAAAATATAATTACTAAAATATAAATGCGGAAGAAAACTGAACTATTCTCTATGGCAATCCACGGTCATTTCTTATCATTCGCCAGCTTGCCCTTGCCTCTACACTTACTTGAAAATTAAACATTTAAAAGAGTGAGTATAAATTTATACTAAGTAAGAGACTCATATTAGTCTCACTATGTGTCTGTTAACCTCTCGTTAGAGCCCTGTAACATGGTACTGCATACTATTGCTCTCCCGAACGCATACTATCCGGTGGTCCTGTAGGGACACATTTGCACTCTCGGTGAACCCGAAGAAATCACCCTATAGGAGAGTCAGGCTGTAAGTGATCCTATCGAATCACATCTCTAACTAGCCACACAAGCATACATAGGTGGTGACCCCGAGGGACCCCCATATGGTACAACTCTAACAAGAAACACTATAGCCTATACATGCTTAGCATAACATCAACATCTTAGCTCAGTTAGATATAACTCAAAAGTAACATATTTGATTAGCATGCCTCAATAAGTAATATTGTATCTCAATCATAATATGGCTCCTGAAGTAACCATTTATAAGGTTAACTCAAATAGACATATTATACATCTCTTAGTTACACCACTAAACAATACCTAACATACATGCAGCTTCCAAGCGGGGTTTAGTAGGGAAAATCTCTTACCTGGAGATTTGTTAAAGGTAATAGTTCACTGGTTGACAGTCAACTCCTTCCAAGAGTCAGTCCTAAACATGAACAAAATTAAAATCAATTATTTTGTCAACTATCACCCTATTGTTTAATTAAGCAATCAAGTCTATCCAACACAACCTTAATTGGAACAATTCAGAGTCTCATTTCCTCAAGTTATGCTTTAACCTTCGAGAAACATAAATCAATTTAAATCCATACCTAACTTATTTGGGACAAAGTAGGTAATTAATAGGGGCACCAAACCCAATCAAAACTAAGCAAAAAATTATCAAAACTGATTTCAAAACAGGGGACGGCTCGACAAAACAATAGGCTCGGCACGCAGCTCGTGGAGAAGGAAGGAGCACGCATGCGGCTTGGAGAACAGAGACGGCTCGCGCAATTCGTTCGCGGCTCACGCGACTCTATGAGGAAATCGTGGCTCGGCTTCGTAAGGAGGGCAGCTCGGATTACTTACACGTGTGCGGCTCGAAGGTGTCATTGACTAACCGACTCCGATTTAGATGATGCGACGAAGGTAATCCCGACGACAGCGGCGACGTTCGATGGCAGAGGACGCCTCAGTCGCTTGTGAGGCATAAACGACGGCTGGCTTCAGCAACGGACACACGACGCCTGGGCTATTGAAGAACCAAGAGGCTTGTCTGTGGTTAACTACCGACGTGCGGCTGCTGACGGAAGGAATGGATGGAGATGAGAACGATAGAGATTTTGGCGACGGCTAGCGTTCTTTGGATGAAGGAGAAGGTGAACAGTAACTACGGCACACATCACGAGTGGGTATTAAATATGTACCTTACTAATAATAACAATATTAATATTATTATTATTATTGTTATTGTTATTTAATTCCCCAAATAACTCATCTTTTCCCCTTCTCTTCCTATTCCAATTAATTTCCCATATCGGTTAGTTAATAACTCATTCTATCGCCTCTTTCCAAAACTACGTAGCATCAAATCAATACAAATACAATACCAACTCAAGTTCAACTTCATGAATCAAATTTCTTCGAAAATAGAGTGCAAACACAAATATAAGACTATTATTAGAAACAAATTAAATTGTCACTTACATCAGCTTTCTATTACCCACGTATTTCAAAATTGTTTGAAGTGTGAGTGCACCCTTTTTTTGATATCATCTGTTTGGACGTTGTAGGTTAAATTCAAGGATATTTAATTAACAACCAAAGTGAACTTACATTTGCAAATAGTTTTAGCATTTTCTCCCTATATATATATAAATATAGATGGGGAGACCTTAATCAAAATTTCTTGTCTGGCAAAAAGATGGTGGATGAACCTAATAAATATAGCATTTATTGAAACCACACTAACAATTACTTTTTTATTCTTTTTTTATATATAATTGAGTGTTAATATTTCAAACACCGACTTCTTAGTCTTTTACCCTATACACTACACTCTTTTTAATTTATTCTTCCTACCATATATGTTTTTTAAAAATAGTTATTTCTCTGCCTTAAATTCAGTTTATGATTTGATGTTCTCAACTAAGTTGATTTGAAACCCTATTTAAAATAGAAAATCTATTATATTTGATTTTTTTTATGAAAGGTAAATATTTAAACTATTTTATTAATTTACAATTTATTAATATTAAAATTAAAATAAGGAGTAATTAATAGAATCTACACATATAAAAAATTGGAATAAAAATAATGTAGAAAGTTAAGAATTTATAGCTAAAATAGACCACCTGAAATTGACGAGTAAGAGTATCCAACTTTTATAACTTATTGCTTTTATTTTAATGATAAATTTAAGTCTTTGTCTCTTTTAGATATCTTTAATAGGTCCTTCCAACTATAAAAAATGAAAATTGTGTCTATATCAAGACTTAATTTTTTGAATTTTTGAAAGAGATTAGATACAATTATTAGTCAACTTTGATAGCTAGCAATGGTGTATCTTTCCCCTAGCTTCATGTAAAAAATGTTAAGTACAACTTCAAACTGTAATTTTAACTCTCAAATCAAAATATAATATTTTATAGAACTTTTTATTATAAATAAATAAAATTTTGATGTCTAATTTTTATTATTATTATTTTAGTACAAATATAAAAATATAGAGATATTTGAATTTTCGACAACTTATAGGAAGGAAGATATCATATTAATTATAGCTGAGTTAAGTTCACTTTGACATCCCGTATATACTTAGAGGAAGATTAGAAAAAAGTACCTAACAAATAAATCAAGATAACAAACACACAAATTTTTAGAATATTATAAAAGAGAATACCAATTGAAAATGCAAGTCCCAACAATGTAAACTTACAACCTCAAATTTTGGGTTGATAAGTCAAGCAAATGAATACCAATTGAAAAGTAATCTAACATGTACTCTACTGAAGCCCTAGAGTGTCAGGTGACATATACACCCTAGCTATATAAATAAACCCATCTTGACTCTACCAATTTATAAAGTAACTTCAAATATAATGAGAGGGTACTTTATATTCATCGGAAGAAACTTTTTTTTTTATATGCAGTGAGCAGTCACATTACTTTTGTACTATATATATAACTTCATCACTTATATTAACATACACATTAGAATATAATAGGCTTGACACACATCTCTAAAACAACCACAAACACCAACCAGATTTACGGACTAGAAGTGAACAAAAAGAAATCAAAATAACGATCAATTGAAACCAAATAATTATAATTCAGTACAAGGATTAGGGTCTTCCCCAACGCAGCAAAACGTCGTCGAAAACCCTCATAAACGTCGCAAAAGGTTACCACGACGTCGGCAGGCACGTCGCGAAAAGCTTGCCAAGGATACTTTCTGCGACGCATCTCGAGCCAACGACGGTGAAACTTTCTCCCGCGCACCATTTAGTACATCGCATAAGGCTTCTGCGACGTCTGCGTTGTAGAAGGTTTTTTATTATTATTTTTATTATTTTCTATTATTTTTTATTATTTATTTTACTAAGGCTCGGCTTAATAAAGTTTGTAGTAAAATAAAAATATTATTCATTACAAAACGATACATGAAAAATGTTCAATACAAAAAAAAAAAACAATTACATAATTCAAAACATTACATTAAAAAAAAAAAAAAACTTGAAATCTAATGCTCTAGTGCATTGTAGGTATGGATGTCAAACCTACAAATGACATAAAAGTATAGTTAGAATATCACATATGGAAAGTTAATACAAATTAAATATTGAAAAGTGTGTACCCAAGTGATCATGGGCCTCTCGATGCCCGACTCATCTCCTTGAGCATCTTCTTCATCTCTTCCATTTGTTGTGCATGGTCCACCATTTGTCGATCTCGCTCCGCCATTTGTTGATCTCGCTCCTCCTTTCTCAGGCGTTGTTCTTGGAGAATTTGGTTAGCGTTTTCAAGGCTCGCTCTTAGTTCACTAACCTTCATTATGTGTGCTTGGTAGTCATACATAGTGGAGGAAGAAGATGAAACGGCAGTCCTATACTTGGGTTTTGGGCCCCAATCAAGACCTTTTGAGTAGCCCGATTGTCTACCCAAAACAGTCTCGCATATCTCGTTCTTAGTTAGTGGTTCAGAACCCTCTAGGACGGGCTGAGACTGAAGTTTCACCATTTGATTCTGCACAATAGTAGCTTGTAAGTTTGAGAGATGATCAGACTTAAAAATGTAGAATTAAAAGTATAAACAAACATAAAGTTTTCTAAAACTTACAATAGCATCCTCTGCTATTGATGAAATGAACTCGCCACTACTATTGGCGTGCGTTTCTCTAAATAACCTGACACGATCCACCAGACGACCGTGTAGTTTAGTGAGCTTTGTTTATCTCTGAAGAAACTACCTTATGTCGCTTATGTAGTTGTAAGGTTGTCGCGCCCTAAAACCTTACACATATTTGACCGCTCCTACATTCCAAAAAGAACGATGATCAAAACATTATACTTTCAAATAAATGCTAATTGATTGCAACATAAAAGTATATAAATTATCTGAAACTATCGAGTGATATAGTGGTTACATAGAAAGTATCAATCTTTCACTCGATTGACCAATCTCGAGGGTGGGTTTACCTGTGCTTGTTTAGGGTCGCTAAATTTCTTAAAATGTTGATGGTTACTTACCCTGAATTCCTTTCACACGATGAGCATTTGATGCTCAACAAAACAATTAAATGTTGGATCGTTTAGATCAAACACGAAAAATTGCTACAAAAGAAATAGATTTAGGGTCAATAAAAATTTTATAGGGAATAGAAACATACATAAATGTTTATGAAGTTGCAGGCTTACCGTTAGGCCGTCCTTGACGACCTCGATGCACTCTGGTAGAACATCTGCCCACTTCAGGACTGATTAGGAAACGTGTCTCGTGTCAACACACCGATCATGCAACTGAAACGAGAGACATCAATATTGTACGTACCGTTCTATTGTGACAAGACAGGTTTGTTCCCTCTTAGGGTTGAAAATGGGAATTCTCCCATTCTATTGTACGTACCGTTTGACATCTATGTTTCTAGAATGTCGTCGTACTCTCCTTGGAGTAGGAGTGGGAGCCGGATGAGAGGGATCTACTGAAAAGAAATGTTATTAGATACAATAAGCATAAATTAAAGACACGATCGATTGAGAGAAATTGTATTAAATATGTTGGTTATTACGAACCAAAAGTTTCGCCTATTGACGACGAACCACCCGCGTTATCCAACGTGCCAAGATTAAGAAAATAGTTTTCGTCATGCGAATTACTGAGAAAGTTAGACTTTATTTCTGCATACATAAAAATCAACAAACATTAAATAAATAAACATGAGTATCACAACGCAATTAATATAGAAAAATGACTA
The DNA here is from genome assembly GCF_000004075.3 of Cucumis sativus. Classification (NCBI taxonomy): domain Eukaryota; kingdom Viridiplantae; phylum Streptophyta; class Magnoliopsida; order Cucurbitales; family Cucurbitaceae; genus Cucumis; species Cucumis sativus. The sequence continues at coordinate 10,400,123 of NC_026658.2, forward strand.
AATGTATGTATACGTCAAAAAAACATCGTTATTCATCATCACTTGACTCGCTTTGATGTGATGATTGTTTGTCATCTTCATCGTTTATGAAATTTTCCACGACATGACGAACATTTGGTCTTTCCACTATTGTAGGATCAACTTCAGTCCTACGCAGAGTGTCATCCTCAATGATGTGTTCGTCCACATGATGTTCAACGACGATTTTCAGTATATTAAGTTGATCATTCTCGATATCTTCCACTTCTGGCACGGTCCATACACATTTATTTTGCACCACTTGAACAATTTTACAATTGATACCATTTTTAGGATCTTTAAGGTAGAACACCTGATGTACCTGGGTTGCAACAATCACGGGTTCCTCAACGACCAAAATGGGACGTGTTTATTGACGTGTAGCCTAGTTCTTTGTGCATTCTATGATTTTTTTTTGTCTGCGTCAAACCATCTACACTTGAATAGTCAAGCAAGATTACATATTCATATTATGACCATCTAAAATTTCATATTCTTTAAGTAAAATCATTATGACCCAAATATAAATATTATTCAGTTGAATAGTAATGTAATCTGGTGCCATTTATATATCAACTTGTAAGATTACATAACTTATTGATCTCTATTCTTTCAAATGTATATTAGAGTATAATAATTTAGTATATAGTAACATTTTAAAAAAATTATAAATATAACAAAAATGATCAGAACACTTGAATTTTGTCAATAATAGATTCTTAGGGTTTATTAGTAATAGACCAATATTTACAATATGATCGTGATAGACGACTCTGGCAGATTTTTTATATTTGCAAATTTTCACTTGTTTTGTCGTTTAAATAAGTTACTTGTAAAAAAAATCAATATTTTGAGAGTCCAAATTTAAGATTCATGGAGGATGGATGAAAGTATATAATTAAAAAAACGAGACAGAAATTGAAATGAAATTTTATAAATATTCTTGGAAGGATTTAAAGTAATTTTTATAGATTTTAAAAATAGAGAAATGAAAAAATATTTAAGAAAAAGTAATAGAGGAAGAAGGAAAAGGACGTATGAAATTAAGAATGAAAAGGATAGTAAAGTAATAGAATAAAAGAAATGGGTCCACATTGTCTATATAATTGATAGTTGTAGAAGAAAGTTTGAGCATTTCTGCATTTCTCATTATTGACAACTGACAATTGAAGCAGTCCAATAGGAAGGTTTATTTTGTTTAATTCCTCAACCACAATTTGTCACTTTCATCTCTCACTCTTTTTTATTCAATCAGTTTTCTTTTACAAGGTTGACTTCCATAATAATCTCTTCTTTTTATCAAAATATTTTTTGTTTTTTCCTTTACTCCCAGTAAATCAATTTGCTAATGCTTTTGGTGTTATCATATGTCTGGGTATATATCATAATTATTCTTTAAATTATCAATCTACAGTAAAGAAATCAAAGGATTATTATATATATATATATCTTACTTCCTTAACTTTGAGGTTTTTATCCTTCCAGTGCTTAACATGTTAAGAGTTTAATTACCCTCTAACAAAACCTCTTACTCTGCCACTGTATCAGGTTGATGAGGAGTTGAACAACATATCATGGAAAGCAATTGACTACCCAGGAAGTGACCCTCAATTCAAACCTCCATCCAACCTAAAAGAAAAAGACAGTAAATCAAAAGAAGTTGATGAAGGCGAAGAAGCTGAAGAGCTTTATGGGCCTCTTTTCAAAGGCATTGTCAATCTACAACACCAACAACAGATACAAGTAGCTGTAGGAGCCCTTAGAAAATTTGGATTTCCAGTCACTCTTCTTTCCCCAACCACCAAGCCTCCCAACCCTTCAATGATCATCAAGTGCGATGCAGTGGTGGTCGGGTCCGGGTCAGGCGGCGGAGTGATAGCTGGGGTGTTGGCTAATGCAGGGTACAAAGTGCTTGTATTAGAGAAAGGAAGCTATTGTGCTAGAACAAACCTGTCACTCCTAGAAGGGCCAGCCATGGAAGAAATGTATCAATCAAGTGGTTTGGTGGCAACTGATAATATGAATGTGCTTATACTTGCAGGCTCTACTGTTGGTGGAGGGTCAACAGTAAATTGGTCAGCTTCTATTGAAACACCAAGTCATATAACTAGAGAATGGTCAGATGAGTATGAATTGGAGTTGTTTAGAAGCAATTTATACAAAGAAGCAATTGATGTAGTGTGTAAGAAAATGGGAGTTCAATCAAAAATTGACAATGAAGGGTTTAACAATGCAGTTTTAAGAAAAGGGTGTGAGGAATTGGGTGGTCATGCTATCACTATTCCTAGAAATTCAACTTCTGATCATTACTGTGGTTGGTGCTGTCTAGGATGCAGGGATGGAAGAAAGAAGGGGACTGCAGAGACATGGCTTGTGGACTTGGTAAGGTCGGGAAATGGCGTTATACTTCCAGGCTGCGAAGCCATTAAAATCAGACAGGAGAAGGAACATGGGAGAGAACGTAAGAGGGCAAAAGGCGTTGCATTTGAATTCTGGTGTGGATCAGCAGCCAAACAGATGTGCTTGGTTGAGTCCAAGGTGACTATAGTGGCATGTGGGGCTCTTAATACTCCTCCATTGTTGAAAAGAAGTGGGTTGAGAAACCCAAATATTGGAAAAAACTTGCATCTTCATCCTGTAACAATGGCATGGGGTTATTTTCCTGCAGAAACTGGTATGTGATAACTCACATACTATCATATTTCTACCAAAAAGGTAACACGGCACAAACGAATCACAGTAGCATATCACCAACAATATTTGGGTAGCTCACTCCAACCAAAGGATTTTAGAAAAGGAAGAGTTTGTCATGTGACAAACTGTGGTTAGATGAAAGAGGAGTGGGCTACAAAAAGAGGAGTGCTAAGTGCCATGTCTTTTTAGAAAAAAGTGGAAGAAACTCAGTCAAATGCTTCTCTAAAAGCATTCTAGTTTTGCTTTGTTTGTAGAAGTAGAAATAATCAAATCTTAGCCAAATAACACTCTTTTTACCATTTTTCAAAACTTCAACCAAACACTGTCCAGTGGTGTTTGAAAAAGGAAAATACACTTTTAGCCATCCATACCATGTGCATTTAAAAGGATTCAGGAGTAAAGCACACACACTCAAATTCACTTGTGGACATCATCTTTCCTAACCAAACATTTGCTAAGATGTCGTCTCACCCTTTTCTGTGTAAAAATAGACTACACTTTTCCCAGCGTCTTCAAAAACATCGCGAAAACGGACTTTTCGTGACGTCAACAACTATGGACGTCGTAGAAAGTTAAAATAACGATTATTTTATTGTTACTTTCCACGACGTCGTTCCCCACCACGTCTCGGATTATGGTAACCTTCCGCAACGTCAACCACTAAATGTCGTAGAAAGTGAAATATTGAATTTATTATTTCATCTACTAAACATCGCGAAAAGTCGAAACATGGTGTTTCAAATTCAATTTTCCACGATGTTTCTCGAGCACACGCCGCGAAAAGTTGAAAATAATAATTTTACTATTCAACTTTCCGCGACGTGTAGTACTTGACGTCGCCGAAAGTCCCATTTGAAATGGAACATTTCGACTTTCCACGACGTCTCTCGAAAGTATGTTGTGGAAAGGTGAAATAACAAAATAAATATTAAGCCTTCAACGACGTGATGTTCTCAAACGTCGCGGAAAGGACCGTATTGTGACTAATTGTTGTACACGTCGGCAAAAGATGATTAACGTCAACATTGGTTTTAACGACGTCGTTTCAAACGTCGCGATAGGTTCGATTTCTTGGGGTGGTTGTAAGGCTCCAAACTAATTATGGATCCAACCCTAAAATATGAATAACGTACAGTGAACATTAAATAATCATAAGATGATTAAAGAACTTTGTCAAGAAACGAAATAAATTCGACTTCCAAACCTCCGTATTCAAACATATGATTCTGGCTAAAAGTATGCCACGTGTCTTCCTTTTAAGAAATTATTTTGCTTATTTATTAAAAGAAATTGAAAAGAATAATAATAACATAAAATATATTCTGAGTGTCCTTTTTTTTCATTTTGAAAAAATTCTATGAGCGAACCTGGAAAGCGACCAAACCAAAATATGGGACATTTCTGTGCGGCGGTGATTGGCGGCGGCGGCGGCGGTGACGACGGGGAAACAAATCACCAACCCCACCAACACTGCGTGATAGAGCTCCACGGCGGTGCCGACAGCTTCCACGACGGAGCATCGGTAGAAATTTCACAACATGCAAACTCCAATAATGACTACTACTCCTCCGCCGGCCACCTCTCCGCCTCGGAAATGGAGTCTCTTGCTGCTCTATGCGATACATTTTTACCGTCCGTCGCTCCATCCACCGCTGCAGATAGATCCACTGCCTTTTTCTTTGAGACCTCCGCATCTGCTATTGGAACTCCTGACAGAGTAAGTTGAAAAATATCATTTTTTTTCTTTATACTTTAAATTATTATATATATATATATAATAATTAACTTACCATTATTAGTTGAATAATCTATATTTTCAAAACAAAATATACTTTGTATGTTGATGCATGCAAGTATATATACAAGTAGAAAGAAAAAAATTTAACCATTGACCATGGTTAATCATATAAAAAAATAAAATTTGGAAGGTCGGATTTGTTAACAATTTTTGTCTTTGATTTTCTTTTTTTCAAATTTACGCTTTTCTCGATTTCTTTATTAACATCTAAATTCTTTGTCTTTTTTTTTTTTTTGTATTTTAAAAACTTATTTATTTTACATTCCAAAATCTTAGTCTGATTTTTTCAACTTATTTTTAGAAAATCAAGAAAAATATCAAGCTTTGCATGGTAACATTAGACTGTGCTTGACAACATTTTTTTTTTTTTTTGTTTTTTTGTTTTTTTGAAACTTTTATTCAATATTTCAAAATATTTGAACTACTTTTAGTTAACTTTTTTATAAAAAATTATATTAACTTTTTTTCTTTTTCTTAAGAAAAAAATCAATGATCTTCAAATAATTAGTTAACTTAGTATCTAAAATTTGTACATAACCGGGTGTTCAACCTTAGATCAAAACAAAGTTTATGGTGAAGTTTATGGGGCATTTGGATCAGGTTTCTAATATTTAGGATTTATATAAAAAAAAAAAATAGAACCATTTTTGTCCAAACATACACTTAAAAAGAATGAATTATTTTTAAAATAATAGATTTTAAGAATATTTAGAACTTATAGCAAATTTTATAACTGACAGTCAATAATATAATATGCTATAGTGATGAAAGAATATAAGTGATAGATTCAAAAATTTTGTTGTAATCTGTAAATATTTTAATTTATTTGTGCTATTTTTAAAAATATCTCTAAAATGAACTCGAAGTAAATAGTAAGAATAAGAATATATTGTATGCTTTTTTTTTTTAATTTTTCAGAATAAAAGAGTTAGAATTTCGAAAGGAAATTTTGTGATTGGACTTGACAGCAATAAATTCTTCCTACCATCTAACTATTGTACTACCTCAAAAATAGAAAAAGCAAAAAAAAGTAAAGATTTTTTATTTAGAAAAAGAAACTTTCTATTTGTTACAAAATGTGGTTTCTCTTCTCTCTCTATTCATCACCACATTATAGTTCTTACTTCCTAATTAGTAAAAGAAATAGTCGCTCTCCTAATTTACTTTCTTTTCATACTACCTACCTATATTTAGGGCTAATTGTTTGAAACTCTGAACCTAGTTCGAACTGTTATTTTATCCGGTGCTTATTAAACATCATGCAAATTCATTACCTAACTATGATTGTGAGACAAATATTATTTTGTAGTGATCTCATTAAATAACTCTTTTCTACTCTTGATGTTGTATAAAATAGAAAAGAAAAAAAAAAGAAAAACCCAACTTCTTAGTAATAGGTCTATATTTAATATGTAACAATTTAGTCTCTCAATTTTTAAAAACATTTTAAAGTTGGAATGTAATATTTTGATATATATGTAGGTAGGGGAGATGATAAAGGAGAGAGTTAAACATCCAAAGAAATGGCTAGTGAGAGTTACTCTATGGTTGTTATCAACATGGTATGGGACATACATTCTATGTGGTAATAAAAGCCTTTCAAACCATTTCCCATACTTTGAGAGATTTTCAAAAGTTCCTCAAAAGAAAAGAGAACAAATTGCACTCTCTTGGTCCCTAAGCTACTTTTTTCTACTTAGAATGTTGTTCAGAACCATTAAGATCTTTTGTCTTCTCGCTTTCTTTACACAGGTAAGTTCTTTCTTTCTGTTCGTTACGTTTATAAAAAATACTTAGACTTCATATCGTGGATATATCACAATAATTCATCTTCATGCATCTCATTAAATTCATCCAATCGTTTTCAAATATTTATTGTTTTTGTAAACATTGTCGGCGTTTTCCTTTATTTGAAAACAACTATTTTATTTATTCATTTAATCAATCATGTTTTCGTGTAGGTTAGTATTAAATATTCCCAACTATGTCACTCCACTTGTCTTCATAATTCTACACGTTTTCATATAAAAAAGAAAATATAGATAATATAAATGTGGGTACCAACTACGAAGGTCCTTCAAATCTTCTTCTTAAAAGTCAGAATTTTATTTATGTCTTTTAACTCATATTACTTAATACATTTAGTTTTGGACGTTTTCTTAACTTTTTTCTTTTTCTTTTCTTTTCTTTAAATTTATTTTAATTCAAGAAAATGGAGTTATGAAGATACTTGTATAAGACTTAACATTCTACATGTTTTTCTTTTTAAATAGTTATATCCTCTCACAAAAGTTGTTAGATTGATCGTAAGTTGACTCATCTCTTGTTTTAAATCTTAATCTATTTGAAGTCTATTATTTATTTTGACACTAATTTATAATAATTTTATATTATAGCTTTTTTTATTTACAACTTTTGAAAACATATTTACATTATCATGTTTGAAATTTGATAAAAATAAATTTTTATTTCAATACTAAAGAAAATGGAAACATTTGAAGTTTGTAAAAAATACACATGTTTTTTTAAGTAAATAATACTAAATTTAGGCATTTTAAAGTGTGTGTATATAACTAAATAAAATGGATTAAAAAAGTATAGGAGTTGATATTTTAAACAATCAATTTTTATGTATTTTTCAAAATAATGCAAATAAAGATATTTGAACATGAATTCATGTTGAAGGTCCTACCCATTGAATTGTATCCAACCAACAAAATTTAATCCATTAAAGATATATATAATGATGTTTTCAAAACTAAGATTCAAATATTGTGTTTTATCCATGAAATTCAAGAAAAATCACTACAATTAGATCCTTAAAATTTCATATACTTTAAGTAAAATCATTATGACCAAAATATAAATATAATCTAGTTGAATAGTAACGTAATCTGGTGCCATTTATATATCAACTTGTAAAATTACATAACTTATTGATCTCTATTCTTTCAAATGTATATTAGAGTATAATAATTTAGTATATAGTAACATTTTAAAAAAATTATAAATATAACAAAAATGATGAGAACACTTGAATTTTGTCAATAATAGATTTTTGGGGTTTATTAGTAATAGACCAATATTTACAATATGATCGTGATAGACGACTCTGGCAGATTTTTTTATATTTGCAAATTTTCACTTGTTTTGTCGTTTAAATAAGTTACTTGTAAAAAAAATCAATATTTTGAGAGTCCAAATTTAAGATTCATGGAGGATGGATGAAAGTATATAATTAAAAAAACGAGACAGAAATTGAAATGAAATTTTATAAATATTCTTGGAAGGATTTAAAGTAATTTTTATAGATTTTAAAAATAGAGAAATGAAAAAAATATTTAAGAAAAAGTAATAGAGGAAGAAGGAAAAGGACGTATGAAATTAAGAATGAAAAGGATAGTAAAGTAATAGAATAAAAGAAATGGGTCCACATTGTCTATATAATTGATAGTTGTAGAAGAAAGTTTGAGCATTTCTGCATTTCTCATTATTGACAACTGACAATTGAAGCAGTCCAATAGGAAGGTTTATTTTGTTTAATTCCTCAACCACAATTTGTCACTTTCATCTCTCACTCTTTTTTATTCAATCAGTTTTCTTTTACAAGGTTGACTTCCATAATAATCTCTTCTTTTTATCAAAATATTTTTTGTTTTTTCCTTTACTCCCAGTAAATCAATTTGCTAATGCTTTTGGTGTTATCATATGTCTGGGTATATATCATAATTATTCTTTAAATTATCAATCTACAGTAAAGAAATCAAAGGATTATTATATATATATATATCTTACTTCCTTAACTTTGAGGTTTTTATCCTTCCAGTGCTTAACATGTTAAGAGTTTAATTACCCTCTAACAAAACCTCTTACTCTGCCACTGTATCAGGTTGATGAGGAGTTGAACAACATATCATGGAAAGCAATTGACTACCCAGGAAGTGACCCTCAATTCAAACCTCCATCCAACCTAAAAGAAAAAGACAGTAAATCAAAAGAAGTTGATGAAGGCGAAGAAGCTGAAGAGCTTTATGGGCCTCTTTTCAAAGGCATTGTCAATCTACAACACCAACAACAGATACAAGTAGCTGTAGGAGCCCTTAGAAAATTTGGATTTCCAGTCACTCTTCTTTCCCCAACCACCAAGCCTCCCAACCCTTCAATGATCATCAAGTGCGATGCAGTGGTGGTCGGGTCCGGGTCAGGCGGCGGAGTGATAGCTGGGGTGTTGGCTAATGCAGGGTACAAAGTGCTTGTATTAGAGAAAGGAAGCTATTGTGCTAGAACAAACCTGTCACTCCTAGAAGGGCCAGCCATGGAAGAAATGTATCAATCAAGTGGTTTGGTGGCAACTGATAATATGAATGTGCTTATACTTGCAGGCTCTACTGTTGGTGGAGGGTCAACAGTAAATTGGTCAGCTTCTATTGAAACACCAAGTCATATAACTAGAGAATGGTCAGATGAGTATGAATTGGAGTTGTTTAGAAGCAATTTATACAAAGAAGCAATTGATGTAGTGTGTAAGAAAATGGGAGTTCAATCAAAAATTGACAATGAAGGGTTTAACAATGCAGTTTTAAGAAAAGGGTGTGAGGAATTGGGTGGTCATGCTATCACTATTCCTAGAAATTCAACTTCTGATCATTACTGTGGTTGGTGCTGTCTAGGATGCAGGGATGGAAGAAAGAAGGGGACTGCAGAGACATGGCTTGTGGACTTGGTAAGGTCGGGAAATGGCGTTATACTTCCAGGCTGCGAAGCCATTAAAATCAGACAGGAGAAGGAACATGGGAGAGAACGTAAGAGGGCAAAAGGCGTTGCATTTGAATTCTGGTGTGGATCAGCAGCCAAACAGATGTGCTTGGTTGAGTCCAAGGTGACTATAGTGGCATGTGGGGCTCTTAATACTCCTCCATTGTTGAAAAGAAGTGGGTTGAGAAACCCAAATATTGGAAAAAACTTGCATCTTCATCCTGTAACAATGGCATGGGGTTATTTTCCTGCAGAAACTGGTATGTGATAACTCACATAATATCATATTTCTACCAAAAAGGTAACACGGCACAAACGAATCACAGTAGCATATCACCAACAATATTTGGGTAGCTCACTCCAACCAAAGGATTTTAGAAAAGGAAGAGTTTGTCATGTGACAAACTGTGGTTAGATGAAAGAGGAGTGGGCTACAAAAAGAGGAGTGCTAAGTGCCATGTCTTTTTAGAAAAAAGTGGAAGAAACTCAGTCAAATGCTTCTCTAAAAGCATTCTAGTTTTGCTTTGTTTGTAGAAGTAGAAATAATCAAATCACTCTTTTTACCATTTTTCAAAACTTCAACCAAACACTGTCCTGTGGTGTTTGAAAAAGGAAAATACACTTTTAGCCATCCATACCATGTGCATTTAAAAGGATTCAGGAGTAAAGCACACACACTCAAATTCACTTATGGACATCATCTTTCCTAACCAAACATTTGACGAGGTGTTTAGGGCCCTGAGTTGGTTATCATAATTAGTAAGTTATAATAGTTAGTATTTGGCGTGTAGATCGTTATAGTTTAAGAGGCACAAACTATTTTTGTTTAGGTGAGAAATAGTAAATATTATGGCAAAGAAGAAAAGATAGGACTAATGAAAAATAGTAAATATTGTAACAGAGAGTTCTAAAATGGTATTTACTATATAGGTTATTAATAGTTATATACACACAACTATTATAGTTGGCACACCAAACATGGAGTGGTCTATGGAAATCTACCCCACCAACTTCTAGTTGTCTACATAGGGCCCTTGAGTTCTAATCAAAATTTCAAACAGTTATTTTTTCTTTTTAATTTTCCAAAAGTCTGACATTAGTTTGAAAACATGGCAAGAAAGTAGATAAAAAGAAAAGAAAAAAAACAAAGAAATTGATAGATAGGAGCAGTGTATATAAGCTTAATTTTCATAAAACAAATACTTATAAAACGGGTCCTTAATTACATTCTTCCTTTACAGATAAATCATGGCCAGAGAAAGACAAGAAAAGCTATGAAGGAGGGATAATGACAGCCATGTGTAACATAGGGTCGGAACCTAATCAAGAACCTGGATATGGAGGAGCAGTAATCCAGACACCAGCCTTACACCCAGGGCTCTTCTCAATCTTAATGCCATGGATCTCTGGAACAAATATCAAACAAAGGATGTGCAAATTTTCAAGAACAGCCCATGTATTTGTATTGGCAAGAGACAAAGGGTCAGGAATAGTGAAATCTCCAAGCTCACTAAGCTACAAAATGGATGATGTGGATGAACACAATCTACAGAAAGGATTGGAAAAAGCTTTGAAGATTTTGGCAGCAGCTGGAGCAGTTGAAATAGGAACCCATCATAATAAAGGGAGAAGCATAAATGTGAAGAAAGTGAGTTTTAGAGAGTATGAAAAGTTTGTGAAAGAGGAAAGTTCAAGGCCATTGAAGGATTTGTTGACACCAATTTGTTCAGCTCATCAAATGGGGAGTTGCAGAATGGGAATTGGAGCTAAGGATTCTGTGGTGAATCAGAGAGGGGAGACATGGGAAGTGGAAGGCCTTTTCATTGCTGATTCCAGTGTTTTTCCAACTGCTTTGGGAGTTAATCCAATGGTTACAGTTCAAGCTATTGCTTATTGTACTGCACAATCTGTTCTTGAAACTCTTAAGAGGAAGAGAAATTGATGTAAATTAGAGAAGATAACTTATGAACTCGATGTCATGTCTTTTCTATCTTTTCTTCTCATGTTGGCAAAATAGCATGGCTTTTGTAATAAAGAAAATGTTTTGGAGCTCATTTCTTTAGGAACTTTTACGTTTTTGATGTATATTCAGAAAATAATATAAAGAATAATGCACTTGTCCGATGATAGATAATACTGAATTTACATTCATCAATCGACTTAAACTTTTGGTTAATCGATAATTTAATATGGTACAGAGCAAGTGATCCAAGAGGTCAAGTATTCAAACCTCTTAAAGAGAGTCTTAGAGGAGAAACTATTAATTTTGCATTCACTTTATCAACTTAAACTTTTAGTCAATAGATAGATTAACATTACTTCATATGGGGTGGAACAAAAATAAGATAGGGTTTATACAAACAAATAATCTAAGAAATCAATAGGACATGGTACAAATCCGTCTTTTCATAATACAATGTACTTACAATATAAAGATAATGAATCACATCACTTATCAAAAATGGAATTGAAGGAATTGAATCAGAAACCATTCTCCTTCATGTTAATTGTTAGTAATGATGTTAACTATAAGTCATGGATGATTACTGGTCCCATACTTATTTTGTTTTTCTTTTATAGAAACAACTACTTTCATCCAGAAAAATGAGAAAATACAAGAGCATACAAAAAGTCATTGAAATCGACTTCCAAAGGAACACGTGAAATCTAAACCAAGACCAAACTTCATTATGATCCCTTTTCCCTACCACAAAACCCTGGATCCTTCCTCTTTCCCCAACCATCCCAAATAACTACAGACATCACAGCAAGCCACAAAAAGCTTCATTTCTCTTTGAAGGGCAGATGGAGAAGGAACTTCTCAATTGTCCCACAAATGCTCCTTTGGCCTGCAAAGCTAACACCAAGCTCCTACAAGAAAGAGCACCACACGACCCATACATACTGGCACGCCCAAAAAAGATAATCAAGGTCCTCCACCTTCCAATATAACAAACAACAAAAATGTCTCACAAGCGAACCTCCTAAAAAGCTTATCAATTGTATTAACTCGATCAAGCAAGAATTTTCAAATAAAGAAATTAACTTTCTTAGGAACTTTAATCCTCCTAACCACATAAAAAAAAAAAAAAAAATAGACTCCATAGGAGGTGGGAGATCTAATAACAAACTAAATGAGGATTGACCCATAAAACATTTAATCGGGTTAATCCCATACCAATTTAGTAAGTCTCTTGCATTAAATTTTTTTAGTCTAACATTTCCTATGTTCTAATCTTAATTCATTGATTTGGGACAAGTACAAGCAAGCATCCCCACTAGCATAAAGAATGAGAAAAGGATGTATGGATACAATGAATACATACAAATCCATACGTGAAAGCAACAAGTAGTTCTCTTTTAGGCAATCAACTCTTAATATCAAATTTGTAAAAGGGTTATTAAGTGTCTATTTGAAAGTGCTTAATAACAAAAGTTGAGAATGTTTGAGGCATCGAGTTGATAGAGTTTGTGTAAAACCCGCGTTTTGAAGTAGAGAGATTTTGAGGAAGAAAGCTATAAAAATTTCTAAGTATAAGTTCTACACATTTTGAATGATGCACTCTGAAGCAAAAGAATGATTCTTTCTGAGGAAGGAGCATGTGTTTTGGCTAAGCAACGCGAGAAAGGAAACTACACGTGATAAAGTTGGGTGAGGTGCTAAGACATGTAAACGTGAGAAGGAAAGTTTAGTAAGCGTTTTGAGTTAGGCGAGGAAGAGCCCACAAAGAAGAAAGATGGAAAAGGAAGGTGACAACAAACACTTAACCAATTAAACATGTGTTAAGTTTAAGTTAAGCATGTTTAGAGGAAATATTAAACCTACACGTGTAAGACACTAAGTTAGGAGTTGGTGTGCTAAGATGAGTTTAAGAGTGACTAATCCAATTTAGGATTAGTATAAATAAGCCTTGAGAGTTTAAATGAAATTACAAGAGATTCGAAGTGTTGAAACTCTATCAAAGGAGCATCAAGTGAGTAGAAGAAGAAGGAATCAAGTAGGGGTTTAGGAGGGGACATTTTAGCCTTGTGAGTGACCCTTCCAAGAAAAGAGTGGAGATTTCTAAAAGCTTTTTTGTGTACAATATAAGCATGTATAACTTGTTTAGGATTTGTAAGAGAAGCATAATTGTCACACTTCGTCTCACAAGCACTTGAAGTATTATGTTACGCGGTATGGCTCGAGCATTCCTAACGTATTTAAACGCCAGAAAGCTCAACTAATTAAGTCATTAAGCTTTGATACTTGGCTTTATCGCCTAGCTCATTCTTAAGTCCAATTAACTTACAAGGAGATAAAGAAAACATAACGCAACAAAACTAACAAAATCTTGAACTCTTATAAACATAAACCATGACTTCTAAAATATGCTTTACAAACATTCTTTAAATACAAAACTAAACAACTAGAACTAATCGTCTTGCAAAGCCTCCTTACCTACTCCACTTGGCCTTAAGGCCTGCTCATCTGACCAACTATTCCTCAAACCTGGGGAAAGAAATATAAAACATAAGTCAAAAGAATTAGTGAGATTTTAAGAAAACTTTTTTGGAAACACATCTTTGTATCATAAACATTTTAAATCAAACAGGTTTATCGCCTTGTTTCACAAATATAACATAACGCATAAATACTCGTTAGTATCTATGTCATTTTTCTTGGAACTTATGTCCTAAAACTCATAGTTTGTAATCATATTCTATTCAGTAAAATTGTTATTGATACTATAATCTTAAAGCCAATAAATAAAGGTCCCAAGACTATTATTGAGTAAACTTGAACTATATATAGAGACATAAACGTGGATCAAGTTCGAGTATATAGCCTAAATAGTCTATAGTATAGGAATACGGTTGGGCACATTATTCTGGAGACACTATGGATGTGGCCCGCTTTGTAGTTAGTACAAACGATGTGATCTTGAATCGTTCAAGTAGAGACATGGAAGTGGGGGCATCCTATGTAAAGAGTTTACATAAGATTGGAACTATAGAAATAGTCGCTTTTAGGTTATAACACCGTTGACTTTAATAAAATCGACTATTTCGTTTGTAGATATCCAATATAACTTAATTTTAATCCTGAGCTAACTATGAACTTCTGTCCACACGAAAATATCCTTAGATCTGCAGAGGTGAGGGCAGCTCAATGACGCTGGCCCAATAAGCCTCCCATTTCAGGGGTAAGACTGTGTGGATAGCTAGGGACATAGGGTGCAAGATGGAATTCACTCCGACCTGTTTTAGGGTTAGTAGATAGGTTGTTCCCTTAAGGACTGAATCCAGGTCTTGAACAAGGGGCCCCACCCTCTCATTGGTCCGAGAAGGATTCGGTTTATATGTTGGACCTAAAACCAATTGTTCAATAGTGGATCAGTAGGACTAAAGGAGAAAGATATAATCTCGATGGTAAAACGGTACTTATGACCCAGCCGGGGTTATGAACAACCTGTAAATGATTAACTTACTTATCATAGTTATATCACATGGACATAAATATATGTATAGTAAGGCGAGTGCAACTACGGAACTTTAGTGGAATAACCTATTAGTTAACGAAGGTTTATTAACTCGGTTTAAAATAGTTTAATCAGTTAATCTCGGATCGTTGGAGCCCATGATCTATAGATCCATTAGGTTCTCCCACTAGCTCACAAGGAATCAACTTAGAACATTATGATGGAATAATTCGAATTGTTCGAATTAGGTAAAGAGAGAGAAACCGACAAATATATCTGATATAGTCATCGGTTATAACTTAAGGTAGAGCTTCATATTTAAATGTGATTTAAATATGAATATGAATTCATATTTGGAAGCTCGAAATTGATGAAAAATATCAAAAATGTAAAAAGCCAAAATGTTGACTTTTGATTTTGAAAAATCAAACTTTGACCGACTTTATATTCAAAGTTTGATTTAAATTTTGGAGAAATGAATACAGATTCATGCTTGGGAGATTGAAATTAGTGACAAAATGGTTAAAAGTCAAGATGTTGACTTTGGACTTGAAAAAGTCAAACTTTCAATTTGATTTAAATGTTGAATTACCATATTACTTTTACACTAATTTAAATAATAACACTTGTTGAGATTTGGCAAGCTTATCACTTGCATGTGATATGCAAGTGGCTTATTGCATGCAAGACACCTACCCCACTAAGAATGCCAAGTAGTGAGATAGGTAAGCTCTTGCATGTTTGATTGTAAACAAGTTTTATGCAAAGTGAAATAACTCTTGGATTTGAAATTGAAAAATTAATTTTGTAATTGAGAATTACAAAATAAAACCAAGACTCTTTTCATTTGAGACTCTCAACATCAAAAACAAAAAGAAAAAACTAAAGGTTAGGTTTCTCAAAAGGATCTCATCTCTCTCTATTTCTTCTACCATTTTTTAGTCTCACAACTTGATTCTAAGTCCGTAGAGTAGCTGGTCAACGCTAGTGGTAGTTTCAACTTCGATTTCATGAGGAGATCATGAAAAACACTTTAGGAAATTACAAGAAAAGAAAAACATCAAATGTGAGGTTTTTCTTTTAATCTTATTTTTGTTATTTTAGGATTTTTTATGCATGTTAATCACTAAACTTGTTTAGTTGCAATTAGAGTAGAAATTTGATCTTTATTATGCTGCATATGTCTACCGTTTTCATCATGTGGTATCAAAGCATGCTTAATTTTACTCAATTGCATATGATGGGTTTTGTTAGTATATTAGATAAATTGTGTATTGAATAGAAATGATATATTATGGTTTTGGCAAATTAAATTAAGTTTGTTATTTGTAATAATTATTGTAATTAGCCCTTTTATGGTTTAATTTATTATTTCAAAGGGTCTTTAATTTTTATGGAGTAATTAGAGTTGATATTAGGATGTAATTTCGTAAACGGGGCGAGAGAAAAGTTAAAAATTGGAGAAAATAGAGGACATACCCGAATTTCATGCTCAGACCCGAAAATGACCCGAAACCGTACCAGCCGACCCACTTGCGCGTCCAGGATTCGCAACGTGGCGAGACATCGCGCGGCCAGGCGTTCGCCCGCTTCAACCGCGCCCGCTCGCGTCCACCCGGCCCGAACAGCACACATCCGGCCCGTCCCATCTTCGCGCGCAGCCCACTTCTCTCCGCGCGACCCATCTCGTCCAGACCCACCCGTTTTGGTGACCCGACTGTTTGACCCGCGCGCGCCTAATGGACTGCCTTGGTGCGTTTTTGGGTCTGTTCAAGCCCAAATGTAAGGTTCTTGAGCCGGTTCAGTGCAAATTTGGTGGTTTTCCAGCCGGTTCGAGTTTTTTGGGAGCTTTAATGTACTTCACCAAATTTTTATTGTAATAATTTACTTTATACCTTAATTTAGGAGTCAAAACTAGTCCATTTTAGAGTGTTTAATTAATTATGCATGTTATGTATGTTTTAATTATTCTTTTAATTTGTATGTGCATAAAGTATGTCATATAGATTTAAAATCTCACCCTAGATTAACATGTTCATGCATTGAAAATATGTTATAATTGTTATAATGTATAGTATGCATGTTGATGAATTAATATGAAAATTAATTAATTTGATTAATTAATTATATTAATTTTAGTTAATTGTGATTTATTGAGATTAATTAATTATTTATTTAACTTAATTAAATATGATTGAATTAAAAGTTAAATAAATTAAAATCCATATTAATTAATTTCTTTTTATAATTGTTATATATTATCTGTTTGTTGGTTGTTTGTTATAGTTTTATAGTTCTTTTATGATAGTTATAGAATGAATCAAACTTTTAAAATCTATAACAAAGATAACTTGCATGTTCACCTGGTTATAAGAGGCTCACCTGATTAGATCTTGTCATCGAGTTAGATAAGATGACTAAGGTTTGGAGGTTCTTAAGTTGATGGTTTACATAACACCTCCTACCTGGAGATCGTAATCAATTCTTGAGCCTAATTTAATCTAGCTTTATGAGCATTTGTGAGAGATGTGGGGTAATAAAACTAGTTTATGACCTAGACATCATAGGTTAAAATTCGATATAATGGTTATGCTCGGATGTTTCGTCTAGACTTAGTATTTGTTTAAGTTAGCCTAAACAAAATCCTAAAGTAGTTAAATACCCTTAAAACCATTATAGAACACTTCAACTAGAGAAGTAGTGTATTTTTAACTTCTACCATCCCTAAGAGTTCACACAGTAAGGTCCATGCAGGGCTTTGTGCCGTGTATAGGAGTGGACTCCCTTTGGAGAGTGTTTGCATGGGAGCAATATCAAGGTGAATAAGGGAAGTAGTTCATAGTAAGTGGGTGAGGGACGATATGTGACAACACATCCCACGGTCTCTTCCATTGGGTCACATCGTGAGATTCCTATAATGCGCCTGCTTGTCTGCCTTGGAGCGACGTTCTCTTCGAAGGGTTGTGTTATAGGATTCGGAACACCGTGTACTCTAAATGTGGATAGGGGCTCCTTCATTAGTTTTTGTGTTGATTTTTCCCTTCAGGAGCATAATAATTCTAATCTTTAAGATTTGAAAATGGAAGGTTACACTTACAAAATTACTAAGTTGTTAGTATATTTTCGACCGAAATAGCGATAACTAAATGCTATAGCAATATGAGACATTCAGGAGTTAGCATCTGGTCAAGATTGTCTTGGTTCAAAGGAGGAATAATCGACTACCCTTCGGTGGGGGTTATTCTAAACCTTTGGAATATCGTTGCAAAACTATAATGATGGGTACATTATCAGTATTTGCTAAATGATTGGCTTCTTTAGTGATTATGGTTTCTAAAATGAATATGTTTATTTTTCAGCATGAATAGCTCCATAGTTCAACTTTTAGCTTCCGAAAAAATTAATGACGATAATTATGCAGCATGGAAATCAAATCTTAACACAATATTAGTGGTTGACGATTTAAGGTTTGTCTTAACTGAGGAATGTCCTCAAAACCCTGCCTCTAATGCTAACCGAACTGGTCGGGAAGCATATGATCGATAGGTAAAAGCTAATGAAAAGGCACGTGTATATATTCTTGCCAGCATGTTTGATGTTTTGGCAAAGAAACATGAATCCTTAGTTACGACTAAAGAGATTATGGATTCATTAAAGGAAATTTTTGGGCAACCATAATGGTCCTTAAGACACGAGGCAGTCGAATACATTTACACTAAGCGTATGAAGGAAGGAACCTCTATTAGGGAACATGTTCTGGACATGATGATGCATTTCAACATCGCCCAAGTAAATGGTGGTCTCATCGAAGAGGTTAATCAAGTTAGCTTTATCTTAGAGTCTCTTCCGAAGAGCTTCATTCCATTTTAGAAGAATGCGTATTTAAACAAGATAAAGTTTAACCTGACAACCCTTTTGAATGAGCTTCAAAGGTTCCAAACTTTTACTTTAGGTAAAGTAAAACAAGTGGAAGCAAATGTTGCTACCACAAAAAGGAGCTTTTCAAAATTATCGTCCTTTAAAAGCATAAGTGGACCTTCTAAGCCTAAAGCTCAAATGAAGAAGGGAAAGGGGAAGACTCCTAAGAAAAACAAGGGAAAGAAAGCTGCAGAAAAAGGTAAGTGTTACCATTGTGGTCAGAACAGGCACTAGTTAAGGAACTGCCCGAAATACCTTGATGAGAAGAAAGCAAAGAAAGCAGTACAAGGTAAATATGATTTACTAGTTGTTGAAACATGCTTAGTCGAATATGATACTTCAACCTAGATATTAGATTCAGGAGCCACTAATCATATTTGCTTCTCATTTCAGGAAACTAGTTCTTGAAAGAGGCTTGTATAACACGAGATTACTCTCAAGGTTGGAATGGGAGAGGTAGTCTCGGCTGAAGCAGTGGGAGACTTGAAGTTGTTTTTTGAAGATAGATATCTACTACTTAAAAATATTTTGTATGTACCTCAAATGAAGAGGAACTTGATATCTATCTCTTGCATTTTGGAACATATGAATGAATCTTCTGAAATTAATGAAGCGTTCATTTTCAGTAAATATATTCAAATATGCTCTTCTATACTTGAAAACAACTTATATAAGTTAAGACCAACTAGAGAAAACTTTGTCTTAAATACTGAAATGTTTAGAACAACTGAAACTCAGAATAAAAGACAAAAGGTTTCTTCTAACGCCTATTTATGACACTTAAGACTTGGTCACATAAATCTCAACAGAATTGGAAAATTAATTAAGAGTGGACTTCTAAATCAATTAGAAGATAACTCTCTACCTTCATGTGAATCTTGTCTTGAAGGAAAAATGACCAAAAGATCTTTTACTATAAACGGTTTTAGAGCCAAAGTACCTTTAGAGCTTGTGCATTCGGACCTCTGTGGACCAATGAGTGTCAAGGCTCGAGTAGGGTACGAATATTTCATCAGTTTCATTGATGATTATTCAAGGTATGGTCATGTTTACCTAATGCATCATAAGTCTGGTTCTCTTGAAAAATTCAAAGAATATAAGGCTAAAGTTGAGAATGAATTAGGAAAAACAATAAAGATACTTCGATCAGATCGAGGTGGAGAGTATATGGACTAGCGATTCCAAGATATGATAGAAAATGGAATCCAGTCACAACTCTCTGCACTTAGTACGCCTCAACAGAACAATGTATTAAAAAGAAGAAATTGAACTTTGTTGGACATGGTTCGCTCTATGATGAGCTTTGCTCAATTGCCAGATTCTTTTTGAGGATATGCTTTAGAGACAGTTGTTTATATTTTGAATAATGTTCCCTCTAAAAGTGTTTCAGAAACATCTTATGAACTTTGGAAAGGGTGTAAAGAAAGTTTATGTCACTTTAGAATTTGGTGATGCTCGACACATGTGTTGGTACAAAATTCTAATAAATTGGAACATCGTTCAAAATTATGCCTATTCGTAGGTTACCCAAAGGAAACAAGCGGTGGTCTCTTCTATAATCCTCAAAATAATAAAGTATTTTTTTCAACAAATGCTACATTCTTGGAGGAAGAACACATCAAGAATCATCAACCGCGCAGGAAACTAGTATTAAGTGAGATTTCTACAAATGCTACAAATATACCTAGTTCATCAACTAAAGTAGTTGATAAAACTTGGAAATCTGATCAATCACATCCTTCTCAAGAGTTGAGAGAGCCTCGACGTAGTGGGAGAGTTGTTCATCAACCTGATCGCTAATTGGGTTAAACATAAACTCAACTCGTCATACCTGATGGTGGCATAGAGGATCCATTAACCTATAAAACAGACAATGAATGATGTAGATAGTGACCAATGGATTAAAGCCATGAACCTCGAAATGGAGTTTATGTACTTCAATTCTGTCTGGCCTCTAGTAGATCAACCAAATGATATAAAATCTGTTGGTTGTAAATGGATCTATGAGAGAAAACAAGATCAAGCCGGTAAAGTACAGACTTTTAAGGCTCGACTTGTGGCAAAAGGTTATAGCCAAAGAGAGGGAGTAGACTATGAAGAAATTTTCTCTCAAGTTGCTATGCTCAAGTCGATTAGAATACTCTTGTCCATCACCACCTTTTATGATTATGAAATTTGGCAGATGGATATCAAGACAACATTTATGAATGCTAATCTTGAGGAGAGTACCTATATAACTCAACTAGAGGGGTTTATAGAACAAGGTCAAGAACAAAAAAATTGTAAGCTTCAAAAATCCATTTATGGTTTGAAGCAAGCATCTAGATCTTGGAATATAACATTTGATACTGCAATTAAATCTTATAGCTTTGAGTAGAATGTTGATGAACCTTGTGTTTACAAAAGGGTTTTCAATTCAATTGTAGCATTTCTAGTTCTATATGTCGATGATATTTTACTCATTTGGAATGATGTGAATAATCTTAATGGCGTCAAGAAATGGCTATCTATGCAATTTCAAATGAGAGATTTGGGAGATGCACAATATGCTCTCGGGATCCAAATTATTTGAAACTATAAAAACATAACACTAGCCATGTCTCAAGCGTCTTATATAGACAAAATGTTATCTAGATATAAGATGCAGAATTAAAAAAAAAAAAAAAAAAGGTTCAATGTCGTTAAGAATGTTCTAAAACAGTTTATAAAACAAAAGACAATGTGCTTGTGAAAACAAAAGAATATTCTAAAACAGTCTAGTAAGGATTTGATCATTACTGGATACATTAATTGTGATTTCTAAAAGATGCTAGAAAGGCTATATCATAATCAATATTCACTCTAAGTGAAAGAGCAGTAGTGTGAAGAAGTGGTAAGTATGCATCGTAGTGACGTTGTAGTAACACTGATACTTGTTAAGCTTATTATGGTTGTTTTGGTTTACAAAGTATTTCGTGGCTAAAGTGTATGAAGGTCACCTAAAAAGAGTTTAGGTTTATAAAGTTTGTGCACTAGGACAAGTGAGAGAAAATTTGGGTGCATACTCTAGTTTAAAATATTCATATGTTTATTGTACTCATGAAATTTGATCTCTCATGATTAAATTCAACGTTGTTTGATCTCACAAGAAGTTTTTAGTCCAAGTGGGAGTTTTATTGGAACTTATGTCCTAAAACTCGTAGTTTGTAATCATATTTTATTCAACGAAATCACTATTAATACTATAATCTTAAAGCCAATAAACAAAGGTCTCAAGGCTATTATTGAGTAAACTTGAACTGAATGTAGAGACATAAATGTAGATCAAGTTCGAGTATATAGCCTAAATAATCTATAGTATAGGAATATGGTTGGGCACCTTATTCTGAAGACACTAGGGATGCGGCCCGCTTTGTAGTTAGTACAAACGATATGATCCTGAAGTGTTCATGTAAACACAAGGAAGTTGAGGCATCCTATGTAAAGAGTTTACATAAGACTGGAACCATAGAAATAGTCGTTTTTAGGTTATAACACCGTTAACTTTAATAAAATTCGACTATTTCGTTTGTAGATATCCAATTGACAAGGCGTGAATTGACATGCAAGAAGCAAAAAAGAAATTATGCAAAAGTAGGTAAGGTCGTTATCAACTAAGGGTACTTACCTAAACGCCTTGACGAAAATTTATTTATGATTTTACCGTAGATAGAAAGAAGCAAATAAGGGTATTGAACCCAGGGAGTGATCGATTTTTCTTTGAATGAAATGCTTGGAAATATAGAGATTAGTAACAAAAGGAAGATAAAAGTATTGAAAACAAATTGGGAGAAAATTGTAAGAGGGAATAAGAAGGAGAGTTTGGTATGGAAAACAACTCACAAAAGAGGGAGATAGTAGATATTGAATACCAAGGTGGTAAGTGAGGCATGGGCTTAGGTTTACATCAAATCTTACCATTGAATCAAAGAAGGTAAGGAAATTGAATTATGCATAGCTTTAAAGATAATTTGATTCAAGATTTCCTTGCAACATCAAACTGCTTGATCTTGGAAGGAATTCTTGAATCAAAATTAAAAAAAAAAAACAAGTAAAGAATTTCAAAGGGTTTAGTTTGATCATTGCAATTCTAACTAAATCCATTATTCTTTTCTTTAAAAAAAACACAAGATGGATCAACAACATTATATTCAAGAAATTAAAGAGAAATTAATTTGTGCACAAAAAAAATGTAATTTCATTCCAAGAATTACCCAAAAACAATTGAAATCCAAAAGAGGCATTACTCAATCCAAAATTGGGAGAGATAAAATGAAGAATCATGGAAATTTTGTATATAAGCAAGCAAATCAACTAATCTTGCATTAATTGAAATACTAGGAGTAAATTACTTAAAATATTAAACCAAAAGTTGCTTAAAATCAAGAATCAACATTACAAAATTCAATAAAATTGAATTAAACATCCAAGTCTTGATGCAAATTATTGATGGTTCTTGATGCAAATTATTGATGGTTTTAACAAAAATTACATGAAAATGAAGGACTAACAAAACCCTAATTGTAAAGAAAAATGTAATTAATCAAATTTTCAAAGATTGAAAATGGGTAAGCCCAAATTACCTCAAAAGATTAGCCTTCCACCTTCAATATTTGTGGAAAAATGGTTGAAGATAAAAAATTATAGAGCGAGGGTAGAGAAATTGAAATTTGGGAGGAATTTTGGGGAGTATTGTGAATTGTATTGAAATTGAATATGAAATTAGGAGTTATTAGGGGTATTTACAGGGACAATTAGAGGAAATGGGCCAAAGTGTATTTCTAAGCCCATATACAAGAAGAAAATATGAAAATTGGAGTAATTTCGGAAGTTTGGATATTTACAAAAATGCCACGGAAGAAATGGGAAAAAAATAAAGATGCGTTGCCTGGAATGGGTGCGCGAGAGCTAGCCACGTGGCGCAAGGAGAATTGTCGGATTGTTGAAGACATGGATTGAGGGAAGTATGTAGTGAATATTATGCGTGAAAGGAGATTCGAACCCGTGATCTCGAAGCTAGGCGTGCGCGGCTGAGGGTTGACACGTGTCAACCTCCTTCGATATTTACGAAAATGCCCCTTATGTTTAATTTGCCTGTTCTCCTTCGTTTGAACTCTCGTGTCGTTGGATTCGTATCGGAGTCTACTTCATATTCTGCACAAAATATAAAAATTGTAAAAATATGCATGATAAAGATTGAGAATAGACTATATTTAAACTGGTCAATATTTGTTCCAACAAATTACGCCCCACTTAAGCTTTGTTCGTCCCGGGAAAAGTAAGGATCTAATATCAAACAGTCAAGCAGCATGCACGGAAAGAAAACATCAACTTAAGAGAAAAACAACCAATCATGCAAGTATATAGGTGATACATTTATAACAAGTCAACTAAGCGGCGTTACTCAATGTCTTAACAGTCCATCTAAATCTATGCTTAAACCTAGTTCAAATTATCAAAGAGATTACAAATTATCGATTGAGTTTTGAGTTTAACTAAGTTCGTCCGGAACAAGCACTTTTTAGAAAGACGCTCAAGTTTTGCTACTTGGATGCTAGACATGCTATGAAAAGATTTAAAATATCTTAGACTCATTTTTCCTCTACTTATGGAATGGGAAGGATTCCTCCTCTTTTCAAAGCCCTCATCAATCTAGATGCTATGTTTAGAACACTAATAGAAGGTTATCTGGTTTTACTTAGGTTAAAAGTGTTGTTTTCCCCCGAAAGTTCTGATGGTCAGATAACCCAACACAATTAACCTACTCGACCTCTCATTTTTTTACGAGCCCTTTTTTCTATTAATGCATATTGCATTTTTTTTTCTTTTTGGCTCTTGGTTGCCTCACCCTTTTTTTTTTTGTGTATGCATATGCTCTTTTTGCAAGCCTCTCTTTTTTTTCTTTGGTATGCAGTGTCACTAGGTCTTGCTAGAACCAGTGAGCTACCTTTCTATGGTTCTAAACTTAGTTTCTAGATTGATTTCTCCTTTCAAAGTGAAAACAAGTTTCATCAATGCCTAATCTTTTCTAAGGGATCTAGTTCTTCGTGGCTAGACGAGAGGTTCTCAAATCATGTTGATAAGACAAAACTGTTAAAGCCTTCTCAACTTCTAAAGAGAACCTCTTATCCTATTTGAACTCTATCTAGGCTAGATTTGGACTAAGTGTATCATAGACATATCATAATAACGCAACAAAGAAGACAAGGCTAGAAATGTATCCATGCATTTATTGTATAATACATGCAATCATTCAATCAAAGCAAGCATACCATTGTCATTCAAGCATTCATATTTCAATATGGTATGGCTAGAAAGGGGTTAAAAACAAAAAATGATAACAAGTCATTCTTTAATCATTCTCAATCTATTCAGAGTATTCAGAAATATATATAGAATATAAAAATTATTTCCAAATATGCAAATTTTTCTTTTGAAAGTTTGAAATTTAAAAAAAAAACGTACTTCATTTTCATACACATGCAAGTTAAGCTAATCATCAAGTGCAATCCACCCCCACTTAGAAATTTGCTTTTGTCCTCAAAGCTTTTGAAAGCAAAGTAATGGGAAAGAGAAAGGAAAGGGGAACAGCGTACTCCCCTAGATGATTCTTGATAGTTGCTTGGTGGAAAGCTTGCATGGAAAAAGCATTTACTCCTCTTTATTATGAGGTGTGCTTTTGGTATGACTTATTCCTATAAAAAGAAAGAAAAGTTTTTCTTAGTTTTATTGGAAAGCGAAAACTAGAAAGTAAAAAGCAAAAGAAAGATAAAAATATTAAAGAAAGCAATAAAATTGACGCCTGGCTGCCTCCAGGAAGCGCAAAATTTTTAAGTCGGTTACTCGACTGTTTATTTCACCAATTCATTCTGGATCAATGATGAATGGTTTGGTTCTTCCATTCATTTTTATTGTCCTTGCCTTTCCTTGCTTATGCATAAAGTGGGTATGGTAATTAGAAGCAAGAAGAAGACAATTAGTCATATCTAGCAAAAAGTTAAGGAGATTAGGAGGAAAAGAGCTTTTAATATAATCCTTATTTCATTAAAAAGATGTATCTTTTGATTCAAATGATGTTTTTTAGTAAAAACGTAATCAATGAGGATCAAGAAATTCAAAGGTTGTGTACACAATTATTTTTTATCCTATTTATGTAGCTACGAAACTTATCAAGAGCAAAGATTATGGACAAAAACTCTTTTTCAGTTGTGGAGTAATTAGCTTGAGCAGAGTTTAGGGTGCGAGATGCAAAGTATATGGCATGCAATTTATTATCTATTCTTTGTCCTAGTACTGCACCTAATGCATAGTCGCTTGCATCACACATTATCTCAAATGGTAAGTTCCAATCATCAATGAACACTTCTATGCATTTTCCTATAAAATCTGTACATATGCTTAACATGCATCTTTGAAATGTCGCAGGAGCATTACATAGTCCAAAAGGCATTCTTTTAAGAGCAAAAGTTTCAAATTTACATGTAAAAGTGGTTTTATGTTGGTCTACACATGCAATGGGTATTTGATAAAATCCAGAGAATCCATCAAGAAAACAAAAGTAAGATTTTCCTCTTAATTGTTCAATCATTTGATCTAGAAAGGGTAAAGTGATCTTTAAGAGTTACCTCATTTAGCTTCCTATAATCGATACACATGCGCCAACTATTGAAACACAAGTAGAAACGAACTCACCTTTGCTATTTTCCACGATGGTCATACCGGTCTTCTTGGGTACTACATGAATAGGACTTACCCAAGTGCTATGCGATACCGGATATATGATATCGGCGTCTTTAAGCTTCAAGACTTCTTTCTTGACAACTTCCTTCAAGGTGGGATTGAGGCGTCTTTGTGGTTGAACTTTATTCTTTGCCCCTTCCTCAAGATGGATACAATGTGTACAAAAGGTTGGATTGATACCTTTCAAGTCTTCAAGACTCCAATCAATGGCTTGCTTATGTCTTTTTAAGGTTTCAAGCAACCTTGCTTCTTGTTCTTCGGTAAGCTCTTTTGATATTATGACGGGGTATGTATTCTTTTCTCCTAAGAACACATACTTGAGATGAGAAGGTAGAACCTTAAGTTCTATCCCATTTTTCTGCAAAGGTAGAGTGAGTTCATTAAAATTAGAATTGGAATTAAAATTCTCACATTTTTTATGCAAATAGACTTCACAAGGATCATTTTCTAAATCATTCTCTTTTTTTAATTTTCTTATGTGGATGCTTGGGTCTTGTTCATTATCAATGCTTTTGTCTTTCAAAGTTTGTTCATCTTCATCTTTAATGTCTCTTCCTAGATCAAGTTCTTTACTATATGCAAAATTATTACCTAAAGCATGTTGTTTATGTGTTGTAACATTGTCAACTAAAGCATGCTCATCATTTATACTAGTAACAAAGTCTAGGAAGATTGAAAGATCATCATTACTAGGTTTCTCTTTAGAAAATTCATTATCAACATATTCTAAAGTTGCTTGGTCTATAAGCTCATTGAGTTTATCTTGCTCTTCTAATGTTTCTAATGATTCTAAAGTATCGAGTGCACACAATGAAACATGATCATTAGAGGACTTTATATCATCAAAAATCTTGAAAGACACAACATCACCATCAAACTCAATACTAAGAAGACCTTTATCAACATTAGTTACGGGTTTAGCGGTTTTCAAAAATGGTCTTCCTAAATGTATGGTAGGAGATGTACGTGCAAATTCATTGTTCATTTCAATTATGTAAAAA
This sequence comes from Cucumis sativus, assembly GCF_000004075.3. Classification (NCBI taxonomy): domain Eukaryota; kingdom Viridiplantae; phylum Streptophyta; class Magnoliopsida; order Cucurbitales; family Cucurbitaceae; genus Cucumis; species Cucumis sativus. The sequence goes on from NC_026658.2 coordinate 10,427,524, forward strand.
TCGACAGGGAAAATAAAAGATCTATCGGCTAGTTGAATATAAATGCTAGTCCTTTCAATTCCATTCAATCCTAGGTCTTTGAAAATACTAAGGGGCATGACATTAATGGAAGCACCTAAATCAAGCATGCCACTAGATATGTCTCTATTTCCTATAGTGCAAGGAAGTGAAAACATACCCAGATCAACACATTTTTCCGGAAGATTCTTCTTTATGAGTGAAGAGACATTTTTACTAACCGTTACCTTTTCTTGGCTTCTACTTCTCCTCTTGTTAGTGCATAACTCAAGAAATTTTTCGTACCTTGGTATACTTTTGATTGTCGTCAAGAGGGGTAGATTCACTTCTACCTTCTTGAAAACTTCAAGGAGTTCTTCATCATTCTTGAGTTCTTTCCTTGGTTGAGATAACCTAGAAGGAAAAGGAGGTGGATGATTATCAATATGGTTATTTGAATCATTGTTAGAAGAAGAAGCATTAGAAAGAGAAGGGTTAGTATGTACCTTGTCTTCTTTTTTGATATTTGAATAACTTCTTTTCAAGTTAGGATCAAAATATACGAGGTAACAAAGGTTGTTTAACTCAGTTTAAAAGAGTTTAGCCAGTTATCTCAAATCCTTGGAGCCCATGATCTATAGGTCCATTAGGTTCCCCTGCTAGCTCACAAGGAATCAACTTAGAACATTATGATGGAATAATAATTCGAATTGTTCGAATTAGGTAAAGAGAGAGAAACCGATAAATATATCTGATATAGTCATTAGTTATAACTTAAGATAGAGCTTCATGTTTAAATGTGATTTAAATATGAATATGAATTCATATTTGGAAGCTCGGAATTGATGAAAAATATAAAAAATGTTGACTTTTGACTTTGAAAATCAAACTTTGACCGACTTCATATTCAAATGTAATTTGAATTTTGGAGAAATGATTACGGATTCATGCTTGGGAGATTGAAATTAGTCAAGACAGACAAAATGGTTAAAAGTTAAAATGTTAACTTTGGACTTGAAAAAGTTAAACTTTGAATTTGATTTCAATGTTGAATTACCATATTGCCCTTAGACTAATTTAAATAATAACACTTGTTGAGATTTGACAAGTTTATCACTTGCATGTGATATGCAAGTAGCTTATTACATGCAAGACACCTACCCCACTAAGAATACCAAGTGGTGAAATAGAGAAGCTCTTGCATGTAGTCTACTTGTAAACAAGTTTTATGCAAAGATGAAATGACTCTTGAATTTGAAATTGAAAATTAATTTTGTAATTGAGAATTACAAAATAAAACCAAGAACACTTTTCATTTGAGACTCTGAGCATCAAAAAAAAAAAAAAAACTAAAGGTTAGGTTCCTCCAAAGGATCTCGTCTCTCTCTATTTTTTCCACCATTTTTTAGTCCCACAACTCGATTCTAAGTTCGAAGAATAGCGGATCAACGCTAGTGGTAGTCTCGGCTTCGATTTCGTGAGGAGATCGTGAAAAGCACGTAAGGAGATTACAAGAAAAGAAAAGCATCAAAGGTGAGGTTTTTCTTTTAACCCTATCTTTGTTATTTTAGGGTTTTTTATGCATGTTAATCACTAAACTTGTTTAGTTGCAATTAGAGTAAAAATTTGATCTTTATTATGTTGCGCATGTCTACCGTTTCGATCACTTTTCACCCAGAAATTTGAAACCATTCCATATGTTAAGACTCATCATCCTCACGAGACTACTGCAAACAACATTTGGGAGTATCACGACTTCTTCCTCATTGCTCAGACCAAAGTGCAATACACATCTTTTATGCACTGTCCCGTCTCATTTCACCATGGAGGCTTTTTCTACATGGTTGTCTTTACTCGTTATGTGCACATAACAATTAGCTCAACAAGAAGAACAAGACTAAAGATTTGAACACGAGTTCATATTCATTTAAATGCAAAAAAAAACTGTACTTGAGCTTAAAACATATGTTTTCATTCAAAATAATCATTTACGCTTCTAAAATTCAAAGAAAGCTTTTAAACATACAAACACTTTTAAAATTCACTCACGAAACTTGGTTTGCTTCCAACTTCTCATCTCGCTTAATTGCTCTTCTTCTCGGTAGAGTAACACTTCACTTTTCTTCACAAATCCTCAGAGCAAACTCCTTAGCATTATGTTGCCACCCTCTATTTATACTACCATCAAAACAAATTAGTCATCCCTAATCTCATAATAGCTTGCTAGCTCCTTCTACAAATGGTACACGTGTAAGCTTAACATTTCTCATAAACATGCTTAAACTTAAACTTGACACGTAACCTACTAGCTAATTACCGATAGGAAATTTCTAAGAAAATTTCTATCTTTTCATCACATAGTTTCAGCCCACAATGAGTTTCTAATCGCCTAGTCTGTCTTGCTCGCATCACTTTTCTCCGTGTGAAGAACTTCCAAACACCTATTCTTATCGTCTATCTTCATAATACTTTTCCTTGATCAAAACACCTAGCCTATGTGTTTAAACAAAATACTTATTCAAAAATTATAACCCTTCTATTCTGAACACGGGTCTTACAATAACTCTTTGAAAGTATGTTTCCAAATTAAAGTTTTCATTGTATGTGCTTGAATGAAATGCTTGTATGCAAGTAAACTATTGGCTTTATTGTTGTCATGAATTAGCTATTGTGACAAAAGAGTCAAGGCAACCATGCATTGAGTGGTTCGCATGGCAAGAAGGTGGTTGGATGCGTTGAGAGGTCCACATTCAAGTTGACCGCCTGAGCAACTGGAATTGAACGCAAATTCTCCCTAAATACACATTGGTAATGAAATGAGTCATCTCAATAGTCATTGGTAGCAAATTCTCCCTAGATACACATGGCAACTGTTTGTTGTTTTTCATTGCGTGATAGTCATTGTGAAGTTGATCTTATAAAATGAATTTATAAATGTACTTGTATTCTTCAAAGGTTTTTCCTAAAACATCACTCACTAAGCGTTAGGCTTACGTTTTAAGTTTCTCTTTTCCAGGTAAGGGAAGCAAGAAGGCAAAGTAGAGAAGGCGAACCATTGTGTTGTGCCAGACGATAAGAGTGTGCAAGGCGATGGAGTTTAGGTTTAAAAGTTTTAAGTACTTAAAGCTTTGTCTTGTAATTGTATTAAGTTTGATTTTTAGGGAAAAAAGATTTTCAGTTTTCTCAAGTTATTAGTGTTGAGTGTTCAAATATTGCATAACTTGTTTAATTTAAGAAGAAGCTTAAGTTTTAAGGATCATGCGTCCTAGTGATTTGGTTTAAGTTTAAATTCAAGTTAGTTTAAGTTGAACGTTCTAGGGTTTTTCTTAAAGGAGTTGAAGTTGTCCAAATCACGTTGGCACCCAGAACGCGAGAAAAAGGGATGCATTTCGAGTGGGAGCGTGATAGTTTGGATTTAGGAAGTGTGGGTTGAAGATGGAGGATTGTAAGATGAAGTTGTTGATAAAAATACAAAATAGAAAAAGAGCTATAAGTTGAAGAATGAAGACTAAAAAATTGATGGGCCAAATACATGGTTGGAAAGTCATTGTAAACAGGTTTTAAACCAAAGTGGGAAAGAAGAGGAGAAGGAGGAGGAAGGTGAGGCATCTTTGAGAAACTTAATAAGAAGAATTGAAACATTTGAAGTTGAAGCTTCTTAACTTATTTGAGCATCTGATGTCAAAGGCTTTCATTTATTCCATTATCCCATGAAAACCCATTTTATTTAAAGTCATAAGTCTGTTGGGGTCCCACAAATACATAGCTCCCCTTCTACAACATATCAGGTCAACTCTTTCTCTCTCCCCTCCCCTTTTTATATGAAAAATACAAAATATGTACCACTGCTCCTATGTACTTATCTTCACACATCATTAAATATTTTTCTATTTATTAATTTGTTAAATATTGGCTTTTATCATACGCTGGAATTTCAATCCCCTTCCTGTGTTTGATAAGCTTCAGCTAAACAAACCCGTATCTGACAAAGGCTCTACCTTTTAATGTTCAATAAACTATCCTAAAATATGTCCACTTCCAAACCTAATCATAACTTAACTACTTAACATATTATTTATATTAAATTTTACATTATTATCTATAGATTTAAAATAAGAAAAGAATTGTAAATTTGAATCTCTATTTCTCTCTATCTATTCCACCACTGATGAAGATGAAGTCTAAGATTTCACAAGTCAAGAGAGAAAATCATGAATTTTCCACCACTAACCTCCAACATTCATTCCTTTATTTCCAAAACCATGATTTAAACACTTCTTCTTCTTCTTCTTCTTCTTCTTCTTCCTTCCGTCTTCTTCTTCTTCAACCCGCCATGGAAAGCCCCTCTTCTTCTAGCTTTGTAATAAGCTTTTCCGTTGTTGCCATCCTCACACTCGCCTCTTTCGCATCATGTATGGCGGCTGAATTCAACAGGACGAAAGTAAGTTTCTTTCAGCTTTATTTATTTATCCTTTTTTTCATTTGTAACTCTTATTAATTAGAATTTCTTGAAAAAATTGGAATCTGTTGTAGAAAGAGGACCTGAAATTGAATGCAAAATTATGCTTTCTGCCTGAAAGTGAAGCATTCAAATTGGGAATTGGAGGTTTGCTTTGTTTAATAATGGCTCAGATCATTGGAACTACCTTAATCTGCCATAGCTATTGGCCTAAAGAGCATAGAAAAAGCTGCAGTGTCAAAAAACCTCTGCTTTCCATCGCCCTTCTCATCTCTTGGTCAGTAAATTATTTCTTCATACTATTCTTCTCTATCTATTTATCACTGCGTGGCGTGAAAAAATTTCATAATATATATTATTGTTAATTCAACATACATACCTTAGTAAACTTTATTTATTTGGTCTAATTTTTAAGAATGACTAGTAGAACTATTAGGTAGAAAATTGTTTAATAATTTTTAACTTTGTGTGAGGCATGAGTTTTCAAAAGTTGGTTCTAGAGTTTAAGAGTGATATTTTTAATTTTAAAAATTTAGTGCTTTTAAAATTTAATCAAACATGCTTAATTTTTATTATGTTATTTATTGCAAAAATGAAGATTTTTTTGAATTGGCACTAAAAAAACAATGCATTAAAACAACGTGGCCAGCTTTGAGGTGGTTCGGATTCCTATACACATAGGATCCATGATCTAGTAAATTACAAAATAACATTTATTATTATTACTACTAATAAATATATTTTTAGTACAATGAAAAAAAAAATCAGTGATTTAAAAAACTTATCCTGTGACTAATAACGATTCTTTTGATGGTGGTTAAAAGTAAATCCTAAAGTTCATATAATTTAATCATTTTAAGCAAAAGGAATCTTTCAACTTCCACCCAATTTCCTTTCTAAAAGGCTGTCTCTTTTTTAAAATAGTATAATATAATATAATAACTTTCCAAATTATTATGTTATTATTATCAACAAAAATAGAAAAAAATTCAAACATCATACACAATAATACTTACACTTAAAAGTGTACCACTCTACTCATGTTAGTGTATCGAGATCATTTTCTCACACTTTATTTCATTTGAACATTGGGATGGAAAGTGATGAGAGTAAGTAAGCAAATTTGAAAAAGAATAGAGAGAAAGAAATGAAATTAATAATAAAGAGAATAAAAGAGAATTTAAAAGGGTAAATGAAATAGCAGGGTTAGTTTCGTAATAGCGGTGATAATGGTGAGTGGAGCAACAAGCATGAGCAGGAGACAAGAGTACGCGAAGGGATGGGTGGAGGGAGAATGCTATTTGGTCAAAGACGGAATCTTTGTATCCGCCGCCGTATTGGTTCTCATTAACGGAGGCTCCACCATCGCCTCCGCGGCCATTGGGATGAGGAGGTGGAGGACCAACCATGTTATTAAACCACCCAATCAAATACATGCTCAGATTGGCTAACAAAAACAATATTACACACCTCATCAATACATTTTGTTTTTGTATTTATTTCATTGTTGGAATGATGAACAATTAACAAAAAAGATGTCACCACATTCCCATTTATAGTTTTTCATTTTTTTTCTATTTTCTTCTTTCTTCTCCTAGTTTGTATAGTGCCCCAACAAAAGAAAATACCAATACTTTACAATCTTTCACATCAAAATTAGAATGTTATCCTTGTTCATCATATTAATATCTTCTTCTCTTTCCTGAAAGTGTGGTTAATTCAGTCCACTTTTTCTTTGATATGATCTCCAGTTTTTTTTTTTGGGCATAGCTTCAACTTACGTCCATGCTTTTGTTCCTTATTTTAAATTTTCGATTGTATTTTTCTTGCTAGAAAAACCTGCCTATTTTTCTTTTATATTTTATCCAAGTTTTTAGCATAAACCAACTATCACAGTTGAAACACATTTTATAGGGATAAATATAATATATGAAGTTTGATTAATATATGAGATTAAATTGAAAGTTTTAAAGTTATGGGGATCAAATTGAAGCACTTCAAACCATAAAAGAGAACATATACCATCCAACCGAGTGAGGCCAATCTAAAAATTTTAACCAAAAAATCTCAAAAACACATGAGGGGAAACAAACAAACATAAAACTTATTATTAAAACGATAACACTGTAATTTTGAAGGAAGAAAATAATTTCCTGTTTGTTTAGTTTTTGCTACTCGTTTCAATTTAGTTCTTAAATTTCAAGATATTGTCATTTTATTCCTTAAGTTTTCAGTTTGATTTCAATTAGTCTCCAAATCCTAAAATGTTGTAATTTTACTTTTAAAGTTTGAGGTTTGTTTCATTTTATATAGTAGATTTTAAGATTTACATTTTACCTGATTTTTTTCCTAAAATGCTCACTTTGTTTATGTGTATTAATTAAAACTAATTATAAAGTGAAATCTTAAAACTAGTTTTAATAGTTTCTACAAACAATAGAACTTAATTAATTATAATTCTTTTAAATAAATTAACTAACGTTAAAGTAAGTATTTAGAGAAAAACCAAGATTAAAAATGTAAATCTAAAAAATTAAGTATCAAATTAAAACAAAGCTAAAACTTCAGCGATAAAACTGTAATTTAGGAACTAAATTGGAACCAATTTAAAACTGGAGTACTAAAAGTGTCACCATTAAGTAGGAGCTAGACCCACAAACTACAAAAAGGAGAAGATAATTCTCCCTAAATTTTAAGTTCCGATAAATATGTGGATGTTAGAATAAAAGATTTTGTCTATCACTAAAGAGAAGAGAGTGATATGTTGACAAAGAGAATAGGCCGCACCAGTTTGAAAATTCAGTGGCAAGTTGCAAGTAGATATTAGATAAGAATCCTCAAAGTTGCAAGCCTGCCATATGACCAGGGAGTTATCATATTCAAATATGTAAAAACAAAATTAACCCACTTTAATAAGCATGCAAGAAAAAGGAAAGTGGATTCAAACTCGAAAGTTGTCTAGTCAGAAAGATTCTGGTCACAGCTTCCATGGACATGGGTCAAAAAATAGGTTGGTGGTTCATAAATTCTACCTTAAAATGTATGGAATAAAAAAATTCTCCACAACAACAGAAAAGTTTTCATAGATGAAAATCTGCATGCAAGATGCAACTGGTGAAAGAATAGAATTGAACAGGAATTGGATGTTGAAGAAATTGGCACAAAGTGGATGGCAGAAAGAAACTTTTGTTAACAAGGTTCAAAGATGAACAATTTTGAGAGAGTAGTTTTTTACTCTCGCAGCAAAACACACTCGATCAGTTTTCACTCTAAGTGTGGCTAACTCTCTTGCTTTTCTTTCTTTCTTTGATTTCTTTATCAACAAAGACACAACTCCTATTTATAGACATTCTAGAATACAAGTCATGATCAATATTTCTATATATGAACCTTATTTCTAGATCTGTTTTTTGATATATTTATCTACAATCTTCCAAGATGAAACTAGAGATGTTTAATACTTATACCTAAGCTATTTGCGCATATACTTCGGAAAGGTTTTAGAATAGGTAGTGTTGTTTCTAGTTTAACATGAGCGAGGTCTTCCATGACTCTAACGGTGGGGTTGTATCGGCAGCTTCCAAATTTTTGAAGATAATTATGGAGGTAGTGGCTGTGCTGAGACTTTGGCTCTCTTATTTGAGCTTCAATTGGCGGGTGAAATGGACTTTTCAAATCTTTTTTTTTTCTTTTGGTGGAATCCGATTCTCAAATTTTCGTTAAAGCTCATCACGAAAATGTTATGAGTCAATCTCAATTTGGGATTATCTTGCAAGAAATAAAGGAAAAGATGATCCAAACACATATTTTGAGTCTTCTCTTTATTTCTCGTTTCTTTAATCGAGTGGAGTGGCTCGTAGGTTAGCTGGGTGAGTTATTTCCAATGTTGAGGGAGGTTTATGGGCGTGAATGCTTGCCTTCATGGCATCCATTATGATGCTTAATCTTGTACCCGCCGTTGGTAACTCCAGCCGATATGCCACCTGACCAATTCTCTTCACTATTTTACACGGCCCGAAATACTTCGGTGATAGCTTCTCGTTTCTCTTTCTCCGCAGGGATGCTTGCCTGTATGGTCTAATTTTTAAGAACACTTTATCTCCTTCTTCAAATTCGACATGTCTTCTCTTCATGTCAGCATAACTTTTCATCTTGTCCTGAGCTATGCGTAGATGTTCCTTCAAAGCCCCCAATGCTACATCTCTTTCCTTCAGTTGCTCATCTAAGGTTGAGTTGGAAGTTTCCCGATCCCCATAATATAAACAGCTTGGTACGGTGACACGCCCAACGATCTTTGGAATGTGGTATTATACCAGTATTCGGCCCAAAATAACCATTTCATCCAATCTTTCGGTTTTTCTCCGCAAAAGCATCTTAGATAAATTTCGACCGACCTGTTGACAACCTCTGTCTGTCCGTCTGTCTGGGGGTGGTAGGTCGTGCTTCGATTTAACTTAGTACCAACTAAACGAAAAAGTTCTTTCCAAAAATGACTCAGAAAGATTTTGTCCCGATCAGATACAATTGACTGTGGGAAACCATGCAGTCTTACAACCTCCTTAACGAACAATTCAGCTACCATCTTCGCGTCAAAGGGATGTTTAAGGCTAAGGAAATGAGCATATTTGCTGAAGCGATCCACCACTACGAATATGACGTCAAACCCCATTGATTTAGGCAGTCCTTCAATAAAATTCATGGATATATCCTCCCATACTCTATTGGGTACTTCCAGGGGTGTCAATAATCCTGTCGGGGATAATGCTAAAGTCTTATTCCGTTGGCACGTCATACATTCTTCGCAATATTTTTGCACTTCAGCCTTCATTCCCACCCAAAACAACTCTCCTGTCATTCTTTTATACGTTCTTAGGAACCCTGAGTGACCCCCTAGGACCGAATCATGATATGTGTGCAGAATGGCTGGTATTAATGAAGAGTTCTTCGCGATTACTAATCTCCCTTTGTATCTCAGTATGCCTTGTTGCAGAGTGTAGTTCTTCACTTCTTCCTCCCTCTGAATTCTGTCGATTATATCCTTCAAGTAGTCATCTTTGTCAACTTCCTCTCTGATTACTTTGATGTCTACCAAAGTGTGAGCGGTTAGCTGGTTAAGATGGGCAGTTGGTGGTACTCGTGAGAGGGCATCTGCTGCCTTGTTTTCCAAACCTGGTTTGTACATCACCTCAAATGAATACCCCAGCAACTTTGCAATCCACTTTTGATATTGTGGTTGTATGACTCTCTGTTCCAGTAGGAATTTTAGTGATCGCTGATCTGTTTTAACTATGAACATCCTCCCTAGTAGATAGGGTCGCTAGCGTTGGACTGCCATTACCACTGCCATTAACTCCCTCTCATATACTGGTTTGGACCGGTCTCGCAGCGCTAGTGTGTGGCTATAAAACGCAACTGGTCTCTTGTTCTGCATCAGTACCGCCCCAATCCCATAGCCTGACGCGTCTGTCTCTACTTCAAATGGTGCATTAAAATCGAGCAGAGCTAATATAGGCAGGATCATCATTGCTCGTTGAAGCTTCTCAAACGCTTCTTGTGCTTCCTCACTCCATTTAAATGATCCAAGCTTCAGTAGCTGAGTCAGGGGTGCCGCTATGGATCCATAATGCTGTACAAAACGGCAGTAATAACCAGTCAGCCCCAGAAACCCTCTAACCTCCCGAACGTTTGTTGGAGTTGGCCATTGCTTGATTGCTCTAATTTTTTCAGGGTCGACTTCTACTCCTCTTCCTGACAATATATGTCCCAAATACTCCACCCTTGAACACGCAAAGCAGCATTTCTTTCGGTTAGCAAATAACTTGTGCTTCCTCAATACTTCCAACACTAGTTCGATATGTTGACAATGTTCCTCTAGGTTCCTGCTATAAACCAGTATATCATCAAAGAAAACTAAGACGAACTTCCTCAGATACGACCTAAAAATCGAGTTCATTAGTGATTGGAAGGTTGCTGGTGCGTTTGTGAGTCCAAACGGCATCACTAAAAACTCGTAATGTCCCTCGTGAGTTCTAAAGGCCGTTTTCTCTATGTCTTGACTACACATTCTCAGTTGATGATATCCTGCTTTCAAGTCTATTTTAGAGAATAAGTTTGCACCATTTAGCTCATCAAACAGTTCTTCCACAACTGGGATAAGGAACTTATCTGGAATCGTTATGTTATTGAGTGCCCTGTAATCCACGCAGAATCGCTAACTTCCATGCTTTTTCTTGACCAATAGTACGGGGCTTGAGTAGGGGCTTGTGCTGGGGCGGATGATTCCTGAAGCCATTCATTTCGTCCACCAATTTTTCCAGTTCTTCTTTCTGCTGATTGGTGGACGAAATGATGGCTTCAGGAATCATCCGCCCCAGCACAAGCCCCTACTCAAGTCCCGTTCTCCTTGTCAAGAAAAAGGATGGGAGTTGGCGATTCTGCGTGGATTATAGGGCGCTCAATAACATAACGATTCCAGATAAGTTCCCTATCCCAGTTGTGGAAGAACTGTTTGATGAGTTAAATGGTGCCAACTTATTCTCCAAAATAGACCTGAAAGCCGGTTATCATCAACTGAGAATGTGTAGTCAAGATATAGAGAAAATGGCCTTTAGAACTCACGAGGGACATTACGAGTTCTTAGTGATGCTGTTTGGACTCACAAACGCACCAGCAACCTTCCAATCACTAATGAACTCGATTTTTAGGTCGTATCTGAGAAAGTTTGTCTTAGTTTTCTTTGATGATATACTGGTTTATAGCAGGAACCTAGAGGAACATTGTCAACATATTGAACTAGTGCTGGAAGTATTAAGGGAGCATAAGTTATATGCTAACCGAAAGAAATGCTGCTTTGCGGGTTCAAGGGTGGAGTATATGGGACATGTATTGTCGGGAAGAGGAGTAAAAGTCGACCCTGAAAAAATTAGAGCAGTCAAGCAATGGCCAATACCAACAAACGTTCGGGAGGTTAGAGGGTTTCTGGGGCTGACGGGTTATTACCGCCGTTTTGTACAACATTATGGATCCATAGCGGCACCCCTGACTCAGCTGCTGAAGCTCGGAGCATTTAAATGGAATGAAGAAGCACAGGAGGCGTTTGAGAAGCTTCAACGAGCAATGATGACCCTACCCATATTAGCTCTGCCCGATTTCAATGCGCCCTTCGAAGTAGAGACAGACGCGTCAGGCTATGGGATTGGGGCGGTACTAATGCAGAACAAAAGACCCATAGCGTTTTATAGCCACACACTAGCGCTGCGCGACCGATCCAAACCAGTATATGAGAGGGAGTTAATGGCAGTGGTAATGGCAGTTCAACGCTGGCGACCCTATCTACTTGGGAGGACGTTCATAGTTAAAACAGATCAGAGATCACTAAAATTCCTACTGGAACAGAGAGTCATCCAACCGCAATATCAAAAGTGGATTGCAAAGCTGCTGGGGTACTCTTTTGAGGTGATGTACAAACCAGGGTTGGAAAACAAGGCAGCAAATGCCCTCTCACGAATACCACCAACTGCCCATCTTAACCAACTAACCGCTCACACTTTGATAGACATCAAAGTTGTTATGATATATATATATATACATATGTCCTTTATTGTAATTTTACATAGTCTCTAGGGTTTAGTTTATTCTCTATATAAATATGTAACATTGCTTTGACTCAAAGATAATAAGACAGATACGTTTCTGAATTCTAAATTACATGGTATCAGAGCCCTCCATTAGGTTTGAAGTTTGGGTTACCTTCTGGTGACCATTTGTCGACACCGCCCATACCATAAGAAGCACCACCTCCGTTCGCCCAAGTCTGTCTTCGCAGATCGCCGGAAAACACCGCGCGTGACCGTCACGCGCCGCCGGAATCATCGTCACCTTCACCCACGCGCCAGTGCGTGAGAGCGCGTGAGAAGTCCAATTTGTCTTCTGTCTTCTGGGCTTGTCTCGAACTATTGTTTCCTGCCAATCTGTACCATTGGGTCTATCAAATAACATTCGGGTTTGACGAAAACCGAAGGTTACACGATTGGTTTTGTGTCTTTTTCCAATTTTGCAGCTGTTTGGATTGATTTTCTCTTTGTTCGAGTGGACTACAATCAACGTGTGACTTCAATATGGCCGACATAAAAAATTTGGTAGTCTCCAACGTTATTCCCTTGGCCTCTAAGATCACAGAACATAAGTTAAATGGATCCAATTATTACGATTGGCGTCGGACAATTTTATTTTATTTGAGAAGTACTGATATGGATGATCATATGACTGAAGATCCCCCAAAAGATGCAAAGCAGAAGAAGGATTGGCTTCGTGATGATGCCCGTTTATATCTTCAGATCAAGAATTCAATTGAGAGTGAGATAATTGGATTGGTTGATCACTGTGAGTCTGTTAAAGAACTTTTGGAATTTTTGGATTTTCTATACTCAGGTAAAGAGCAAGTGCATAGAATGTTTGAAGTTTGTATGCAATTTTTTCGTGCGGAACAGAAAGCTGAGTCTGTCACCAGCTACTTTATGCGGCTTAAGAAGATCATTGCTGAGCTTGGCTTGTTGTTACCTTTTAGTCCTGATGTTAAAGTTCAACAAGTTCAACGAGAGAAGATGGCTGTTATGATTTTCCTGAATGGACTCTTACCTGAATTTGGAATGGCAAAGACACAGATTCTCTCTGACTCCAAGATTCCATCATTAGATGATGCCTTCACTCGAGTCCTTCGCATTGAAAGCTCTCCGACTAGTGTGTCTATTCCTCAACCCAGTAGTGCTCTCTTTAGCAAGAACAATAACCCTCGGGCACCTCAGAGGAATAGTACTGATCATCGAAAACCAGAGTCTGTAGAGATTGTTTGTAACTACTGTCGTAAGCCAGGCCATATGAAACGTGATTGTCGAAAATTGCTATATAAGAATAGTCAACGATCTCAACATGCTCAGATAGCCTCCACATGTGATATACCAGAGGCGTCAGTTACTATTTCTGCAGATGAGTTTGCTAAGTTTCAGAATTACCAAGAGTCATTACAAGCGTCATCTTCCTCTACTCCGATTGCATCCACTGTTGCCCCAGGTAATATAAAGTGTCTTCTTACATCATCTACCAAATGGGTCATAGACTCTGGTGCCACAGCTCATATGACAGGTAATTCTCACCTATTTTCTAGACCGTTGTCCCCTGCCCCTTTTCCATCGGTTACATTGGCCGATGGCTCCACATCTTCTGTTCTTGGCTCTGGCACTATTCACCTTACCCCATCATTTTCTCTCTCTTCTGTGTTACATTTGCCTAACTTATCCTTTAATTTAATTTCTACTAGTCAACTTACTCATGACCTAAATTGTGTTGTCATGTTTCTGGTTATTGCTTGTTTCAGGATCGTGTGACGAAGAAGATTATTGGTAGAGGATATGAGTCAGGAGGCCTTTATCTCTTTGATCATCAAGTATCGCAAGCTGTGGCGTGTCCTGTCGTTCCCTCTCCTTTTGAAATCCGTTGTCGTTTAGGTCATCCATCTTTGTTCGTGTTGAAGAAACTTTATCCAGAATTTAGGTCTTTGTCCTCTTTAAATTGTGATTCGTGTCAATTTGCGAAATTTCATCGTCTGTCTTAGTTCGAGTCCTCGAGTCGATAAACGAGCAATTGCTCCATTTGAGTTAGTTCATTCTGATATTTGGGGTCCGTGTCCAGTTGTATCTCAAACAGGCTTTCGTTATTTTGTTACTTTTGTTGACGATCATTCTCGTCTAACTTGGTTATATTTAATGAAAAATCGTTCTGAGTTATTATCTCATTTTTGTGCCTTTCATACTGAAATAAAAAACCAATTTAATGTCTCTATCAAAACTTTGCGTACTGATAATGCGGGTGAATATTTTTCTCATTCTCTTGGCTCTTACTTGTGTGAAAATGGCATTATTCATCAATCTTCCTGTGCTGACACTCCATCTCAAAATGGTGTTGCAGAGCGGAAAAATAGGCATTTACTTGAAACTGCCCGTGCTTTATCGTTTCAAATGCATGTTTCAAAAATCTTTTGGGTTGATGCTGTCTCTACAGCTTGTTTTTTGATTAATAGAATGCCTTCCTCTGTTCTTAATGGTGAGATTCCCTATCGTGTTCTTTTTCCTACCAAGCATTTGTTTCCTATTGCTCCTAAGATATTTGGTTGTGTCTGTTTTGTTCGTGACGTTCGTCCTCATCATACTAAGTTAGATCCCAAATCCTTGAAGTGTATCTTCTTGGGTTATTCACGTGTTCAAAAGGGTTATCGTTGTTATTGTCCTACCCTTAAAAGGTATCTGGTTTCGCCTGATGTTGTCTTTTTTGAAGATACACCCTTTACTTCATCACCATCGAGTTTGTGTCAGGGGGAGGATGACAATCTTTTTATATATGAGGTTACCTCTCCCACACCATCCTTGTCTACTGATGTGCCTCCTTCCCGCCCGTTGATTTCTCAAGTCTACTCCCGACGACCTCCACCACAACCTTCAGACTCATGTCCTCCATCAATGCTTCCTTCATCATGTGATCCAGCGCCAAGTGATGATCTTCCCATTGCTCTTCGCAAAGGTAAACGCAAGTGTACTTACCCCGTTTCTTCCTTTATTTCCTATCACCAGTTATCTCCCTCCACATATGCGTTTATTACGTCTCTTGAGTCCACATCTATTCCTAACTCTGTTCATGAAGCTTTGTCTCATCCTCGCTGGCAAAATGCAATGATTGAGGAGATGACTGCTTTAGATGATAATGGTACTTGGGATTTGGTATCTCGTCCTGCAGGAAAGAAGGCCATTGGTTGTAAATGGGTGTTTGCTGTCAAGATGAATCCTGATGGAACAGTGGCTCGTTTAAAGGCTCGCCTTGTTGCCAAAGGTTATGCTCAAATCTATGGCACTGATTATTCAGATACATTCTCTCCGGTTGCCAAGTTAACTTCCATTCGCCTATTTCTTTCCATGGCTGCTACCAATAAATGGTCGTTGCATCAACTTGACATTAAGAATGCTTTTCTTCACGGTGATCTTCAAGAGGAAGTTTATATGGAACAACCACCAGGGTTTGTTGCTCAGGGGGAGAGTGATAAAGTATGTCGCCTTCGAAAATCTCTGTATGGTTTGAAACAGAGTCCTCGTGCGTGGTTTGGTAAGTTTAGTCAAGCCCTTGTATGCTTTGGTATGAAGAAGAGTACATCTGATCATTCAGTTTTCTATCGCCGATTTGAGAAGGGTATAGTTCTACTAGTTGTATATGTTGATGATATTGTTATTACTGGAAATGATGCATTGGGTATTTGGTCTCTCAAAACTTTCCTTCAGGGTCAGTTTTATACAAAAGATTTGGGCCAATTGAAATATTTTTTGGGCATCGAAGTGATGAGAAGCAAGAAAGGTATTTATTTGTCTCAACGAAAATATGTACTTGATTTGTTGTCTGAAACAGGAAAAATTAGGCGCCAAACCAAGTGGCACTCCAATGATGCCAAATCAGCAACTTGTTAAAGAAGGAGAATTATGTAAAGATCCTGAGAGATATAGGAGATTAGTTGGGAAGTTGAACTACTTAACAGTGACTCGACCAGACATTGCATATTCTGTAAGTGTTGTAAGTCAATTCATGTCTTCCCCTACAGTGGATCATTGGGCTGCAGTAGAGCAGATTTTGTGTTATCTAAAAGCTGCTCCTGGACATGGGATCCTATACAAAGATCATGGACATACGAGAGTTGAATGTTTTTCTGATGCTGATTGGCGCGGGGTCTCGTGAGGATAGGAGATCGACTTCTGGATATTGTGTTTTTGTAGGTGGAAACTTAGTTTCATGGAAGAGTAAGAAACAAAATGTTGTTTCTCGTTCGAGTGCTGAGTCAGAATATAGAGCTATGGCACAATCTGTGTGTGAAATAGTATGGATTCACCAACTATTATCTGAGATAGGCTTCAGTATTACCGTGCCAGCTAAATTATGGTGTGATAATCAAGCTGCACTTCATATTGCATCTAATCCAGTATTTCATGAACGAACTAAACATATTGAGGTGGATTGTCACTTCATTCGTGAGAAAATCCAAGATGGGTTGGTGTCCACAGGATATGTGAAGACCGAAGAACAATTGGGAGATATTCTAACTAAAGCTTTAAATGGAACAAGGATAAGCTATCTGTGCAACAAGCTGGGCATGATCGACATATTTGCTCCAGCTTGAGGGGGAGTGTTATGATATATATATATACATATGTCCTTTATTGTAATTTTACATAGTCTCTAGGGTTTAGTTTATTCTCTATATAAATATGTAACATTGCTTTGACTCAAAGATAATAAGACAGATACGTTTCTGAATTCTAAATTACAAAAGTAATCAGAGAGGAAGTTGACAAAGATGAATATTTGAAGAATATCATCGACATAATTCAGAGGGAGGAAGAGGTAAAGAACTACACTCTGCAACAAGGCATACTGAGATACAAAGGGAGGTTAGTAATCGCGAAGAACTCCTCATTAAGACCAGCCATTCTGCACACATATCATGATTCAGTCCTAGGGGGTCATTCAGGATTCTTAAGAACATATAAACGAATGACAGGAGAGTTGTTTTGGGTGGGAATGAAGGCAGAAGTGCGAAGATATTGCGAAGAATGTATGACGTGCCAGCGGAATAAAACTTTAGCATTATCTCCAGCAGGATTATTGACTCCCCTCGAGGTACCAAAGAGAGTATGGGAGGATATATCCATGGATTTTATTGAAGGACTGCCTAAATCAATGGGGTTTGATGTCATATTCGTAGTGGTGGATCGCTTCAGCAAATATGCGCATTTCCTCAGCCTTAAACATCCCTTTGACGCAAAGATGGTAGCTTAATTGTTCGTTAAAGAAGTGGTAAGACTACACGGGTTTCCACAGTCAATCGTATCTGATCGGGACAAGATCTTTCTGAGTCATTTTTGGAAAGAACTCTTTCGTTTAGCTGGTACCAAGTTAAACCGAAGTACAGCCTACCACCCCCAGACAGACGGACAGACAGAGGTGGTCAACAGGTCGGTCGAAATTTATCTAAGATGCTTTTGCGGGGAAAAACCGAAAGATTGGATGAAATGGTTATCCTGGGCTGAATACTGGTATAATACCACATTCCAAAGATCGTTGGGCGTGTCACCGTTCCAAGTTGTTTATGGGAGAACCCCACCAGCCTTGGTATATTATGGAGATTGGGAAACTTCCAACTCAACCTTGGATGAGCAACTGAAGGAAAGAGATGTAGTATTGGGGGCTTTGAAGGAACATCTACGCATAGCTCAGGACAAGATGAAAAGTTATGCTGACATGAAGAGGAGACATGTCGAATTTGAAGAAGGAGATCAAGTGTTCTTAAAAATTAGGCCATACAGACAGGTATCCCTACGAAGAAAGAGAAATGAGAACCTATCACCGAGGTATTTCGGACCTTATAAGATAGTGAAGAGAATTGGTCAGGTGGCATATCGGCTGGAGTTACCATCGGCAGCAACAATCCATCCTGTGTTCCATGTTTCACAGTTAAAAAAAGCTTTTGGGGAGAGTGCGAATAGCGAAGAGCTTTTGCCATTTTTGACTGCAAATCACGAGTGGAAGGTCGTGCCACAGGAGATTTACGGTTATAGAAAAAATGAGAAAGGAGGATGGGAGGTTTTAATGAGCTGGAAGGGTCTACCGCATCATGAAGCCATATGGGAAAGCTATGACAACTTTCAGCAATCCTTCCCCGATTTCCACCTTGAGGACAAGGTGAAACTGGACCAGGAATGCAATGTTAGACCACCCATCATACACCAATATAGTAGGAGAAGGAACAGGAAAGAGAAGAAGGAGGGGGAGTTGGTTATGTAACCAACTGCAGGTGGGGACCACAGATAAGTGGAGCGACGCACGATCCAAGGGGGACCACGGTAGGGGGTGGGGGAGCGAATATAAATAAGGGAGAGAAGGAGAGGAGGGGGTAGTTAGTTTTTGGAGTACGAAATCCTACTGTTTTATTCTTGAAAGATAGGATAGCAGGAGAGGGAGAGGAATCCATCGGAGAGGCTCGGAGCTCTTCGGTTAGAGAGTGTCTATGTATTTTTTGCTATTTTCATCTTAATATCAAGCATCCTTCAATCTTTTTATATCGATAAGTGGGAATAGCTGGAATCCCATCACACGACAACCTCTTTGTTTTGGATTGTGCCTCTTATCTTCATGGTCCCCGGGTTCGTCAATCCCACTACTGAGTTAATACATAATTCCACTACCTCTCCAGGGTCATTCTGCAGCTCCATGGCTTTCAATTCCTTTAAATCATACTCGTCTTCCTCAATGATTTCTTCCTCCACGTTGTCCGCTCTGACCACAAACATACGTAACTCACGTATTTCCTTCGCCTTGCATTTGTGCCCGGAGTAATACTTCTCATCGCATTTGAAACAGAGTCCCTTCTCTCTCTTGGCCTGGAATTCTGCGTCTGAGAGCCGTTTAGAGGGTCCTTCTTTCTTAATCTCCTTCGCCGGCGATCCTCTCAGTGTAATTGTTCGTATTGGAAATACCGTGTTCTCCTTATTCCCCTGTTCCTTTAGGACTGAGTTTGTTTTGGCTGTAAAATAGTTGCCATTTGGAACTTTCACTCCAGAATATCCGGGTAGATTTGCTTCCCTCCTCAGGATCTCCCGATGTTCCACCATTTGTGCATATCTCATCATCTCAGCTAATCCCACGGGATTGCAGAATTTCATCTCCACCTTAATCCACGGTAACAGCCCTCCCATGAATGTCTCTTCCACAATCTTTTCCGGAATATCCGATAATGGTGCCACCCACTTATCGAAGAGATTCCTATATTCCTCCACACTTGATTCCTGCTGAATACGCAAGAATCGGCCATACAGAGAGCCTTCGCAGGATGATCGAAATCGGATCAGTAGTCGTTCCTTTAAATTTAACCAACAGGTAAATTTGTCTCTCTCCTCTTGCGATCGATACCAGTTGAGTGCAGGCCCTTCAAAGCTGATTGTGGCAACCGTAAGTTTTTCAGAATCCGTTAGTTTGTGTATTTGAAAGTATCTCTCTGCGCGGAACAGCCATGAATCTGGGTCATCTCCATCGAATACCAGCATTTCAACTTTTTTGAATTTGTTTCGATCGTTGCTATACCCGTCGCCATCTTCCTTCTTTTTCGTCGTCCCATTTTTCGTTTCTTTACTTGCCGAACTCTCTCCCTCCGCCGTTTTTCCCGTCCATGTTTCTTGTACCGACGAATCGATTCATTTTCCGCTTGCTAATACCCATTCCTTGGCCATCGTCTCCATGAATATCATCACCATCTGGTGTGTTTTCTCCACTTGGGCCTGCAGGTTTTCTATGTTCTGTGACATCACTGTAAGTTTCTCCTCCATCACCGAAATTTTGTTGAGTTCTTGTTCGTGTGTGTCCCTTCTCTCTTCGCTTCTTCTGGTTTGAACCATGGCTTCCCACCTCTTTTCGGATCGATGAGCTCTGATACCAAGTTGTTGGGACACCAGCTATTCCCAATTTCAATATAGAAAGATGAAGGATACTCGATATTACTAAGACAAAAATTGCAGAAAAAAATACAGAACACTCTCACCGAATTGGTTATGAGCCCATTCGATGGATTCCTTTCCCTCTCCTGCTATCCTATCTTTCAAGAATAAAACAGTAGGATTCTTTACTACCAAAAACCAAAGCTACCCGTTCTCTCTTTCTCTCCCTTATTTATATTCACTCCCCCCACCTACAGTGGTCCCTCTTGTATCGTGCGTCGCTCCACTCATTTGTGGTCCCCACCTACAGTTGGTTACATAACTAACTCCCTCTCCTGCTTCTCTTTCCTATTCTTTCTCCTACTGTATTGGTGTATGATGGGTGGTCTAACAAAATCAATTAACACTAACATAAACCATGAAATGTATGATATTTTTCGTAAGTCATACCTTAGCAGTTAGCACTAGATATATCATATATCTCCAAATGTTCTAACAAATCTAAATGATTCAAATGAAAATGTAAGCTATATAGAATGCACAAGACAAATAGATGTAACATTTTCGTAAATTGGACAAATGTTGCAAAAATATCTAAAATAATGTGCATGCCTCCATAAAATTAAGAATATGAATATAATAAGACTGAAAATGTCAAATGTTATCATGTTCTTGCCAATTCATAATTGTTTTCAAAGATTAGACTTCCGGAGGCTTTGTGAATTTAACTTTGAAACAATTAAATAGTAATCTAGTTAAAAGCTAATCTATACGGGTGCTAGACTATTGTTTTCAAAGATTTGATTCCCATGCCCTCTTTTCTCTCTCAATGGTTTTACCGGAAGAAATTTAACACCAGCTCTCCCAATCTTCTCTCTATAAGTAGAAATGCAGACATCTTATGAGTTGTGATTATTAATTTCATCAACAAAAGGTTGGAGAATTTTGGGGAAAACCTCTTACTTCTATGGCTTGAATAAACAGAGAAAAAAATTAATATATAGAAATGCAAGAATTAATGTGAAAAAACTCTAAACGGGATAAAAAACCACAAATCAGAAAAATTGATGTGAAAAATTATTACAACCACAGAGAAGTCTCTTCTCGATCTCAAAGAAAAAATCACTTTCTCAAAGATTTTGACTACTCACTCTTTTCCCATTCTCAAACTATAGAATACTAAAGGAGATTTAACTAAAGTTAGGACACCTAAGCTTAAAGTGTTTCTAACTAAAACAACACAAAACCAAAGACATAGGCTCCTTTTATAGTGCTCAGAGCCCACTACTTTCCTCAATCTTTCCGATGTAGGCAGTCCTAATATTTTGCCAAAACCCAAGAGACCGCCATAAATATCAAAAGCACAAATCCAAAAACAGAAAATTGGAGAAACTGTGAACATCAAGTGTTTAGAAAGAAGAATCTAAATATAGAGGAAGGAAACACTATATAGTGATGCTATGCTTCACCTGCTGATATGGTTGCATATAAGAAAGAATCAGGCCACTTTGGAGTGTTTTTCCATGATAAGCCTCAGGGCATTTTACATAATGTTAAAGATTGGGAAAAGAAAAAAATAAAGTCGTAGTACTAATTATTGAAAAGAGAGACAACGAGTTCACACCAATTTACGTGGAAACCCGAGTACCGGGAGAAAAATCACGATTGTTTGTGTTGTTATTATTTTCTAATGAATAAAGCAATAGGTACAAGGGAGAATAAATAGAGTACACAATGGAATAAAAAAGGAAAAGATTTAGGAAAATAAGGAATACATTCCCATAATCTTTCCATAATTATTCTAGGATTCTAACAAGGAAAAAGCCTAGAAAAAAAGGAAAGAATTCCAACACTCCCCCTCAAGTTGGGACGTAAATATCAATGAGGCCCAACTTGCTAACGCAGAAGTCGAAGTTTGGTCTGAGAAGCCCTTTGGTAAGAACATCAGCAACCTGTTGACTCGAAGGGATGTACGGAATGCATATGCTCCCACTGTCAAGTTTTTCTTTGATAAAATGTCGATCAATCTCAACATGTTTAGTTCTATCATGTTGAACAGGGTTGTTAGCAATACTAATAGCGGCTTTATTATCACAGAAAAGCTTCAATGGTGTCTCACATTCCTGATGAAGATCTGTCAAAACTTTCTGAAGCCAAATTTCCTCACATATTCCTAAACTCATAGCTCTATATTCAGCCTCAGCGCTGCTCCTGGCCACAACACTTTGCTTTTTACTCCTCCAAGTTACAAGATTGCCCCAAACAAAGGTACAATAACCAGAGGTAGATTTTCTGTCAACAACAGATCCTGCCCAATCCGAGTCAGTGTATGCCTCAATGGTCTTTCTGTCTGTTTTTCTAAACATCAGCCCTTTACCAGGTGTTGATTTTAAGTATCTCAAGATTCTGTTGACAGCTTTCATGTGTTCCTCATTAGGGGTCTGCATAAACTGGCTGACAACACTCACAGCAAAGGAAATATCAGGACGAGTATGAGATAAGTAAATTAATTTACCCACGAGGCGTTGATATTGTTCTTTATCAACTGGAACTTGATCATCAGAGTTTCCTAGTTTGCAGTTGAATTCAATAGGAGTGTCAGTGGGACGACATCCTAACATACCTGTCTCGGTTAACAAATCAAGGATGTATTTTCTTTGAGATACGGAGATACCTTCTTTAGATCTGGCCACCTCCATTCCAAGGAAATATTTCAAATTTCCCAAATCCTTGATTTCAAACTCATCGCCCATTCTCTGCTTTAGTTGACTGATTTCTGCCTGATCATCTCCAGTCAAAACAATGTCATCCACATAAACTATTAGAACAGCAATCTTTCCTGTTTTGGAAACCTTTGTAAATAAAGTATGATCAGAGTGTCCCTGCCTGTACCCTTGGGACTTGACAAAGGTAGTGAATCTGTCAAACCATGCTCTGGGAGACTGTTTCAGACCATATATAGATTTCTGGAGTTTACACACATGCTGACCAAACTGGGCTTCAAATCCAGGCGGAGGGCTCATGTAGACTTCCTCTACGAGGTCTCCATTCAAAAAGGCATTCTTAACATCCAGCTGATATAAAGGCCAATCTTTGTTCACAGCAACAGATAACAGAACTCTAATAGTATTCAACTTAGCAACTGGAGAAAAAGTTTCTGAATAGTCAATACCATAGGTTTGAGTAAATCCCTTCGCAACTAACCTTGCCTTGTGTCTGTCAAGAGTACCATCAGCTTTGTATTTGAGAGAGAACACCCATTTGCATCCCACAGTTTTGTGTCCCTTAGGTAGAGTACAAATGTCCCAAGTACTATTCTTTTCAAGAGCTTTCATCTCTTCCATGACAGCATTCTTCCATTCAGGATACTTTAAAGCAGTGTAGATATCTTTTGGTATTATGGTAGAGTCAAGGCTTGCTGTAAAAGCTCTGAACTGAGGAGAGAGACTATCGTAGGAAACATAATTGCAAATGGGGTGTTTAGTACAAGACCTGGTGCCTTTTCTCAGAGCAATGGGAATGTCAAGAGAGGAATCATACTCATCTGATTTTCCTGTATGACCCTGTTCCGCTTCATTATTACGGGTTTCTATTCTGACCTCAATCTCATCACCACTGTCCTTTTCTTCCACGTTTTCAAGAACAGCAACATTAGACCTGTCATTCTCACTTATCATATTCTTAGTACAGGGTTCAGTAGGGTTTTCCATACCTTGATCTCGAGGAGGTTCAGAGTCTTGGACTGGAGCCGGCGGCTGACTAGTAGGGGAACCGACTTCCTTTTTGTGATTCCTCCTGTAGTACGTTTTCCAGGGGACTTGGTTTGTGGGTAGGACTATGGAATGAGGAATGATGTTAGACACAACACTAGGAGTGGGTTCGATGAATTCAAAGGTGTTGTTAGACTCTTCACTCACACTCTCCCCCTGAAGATGGCTAACGGGAAAGTAGGGTCGATCCTCACAGAAAGTAACATCCATAGTGACAAAGTATTTTCTGGATGGTGGGTGAAAACATTTATAACCACGCTGGTGAGGGGGATACCCAACAAACACACATGCCTGAGCCCGAGGGGTAAATTTGGTTTGATTAGGGCCAAAATTATGGACATAAGCGGTACACCCAAACACACGAAGAGGAACCTCAGAAACATGACGAGTCGATGGGTAGGACTCCTTAAGACAATCTAAGGGAGTTTGAAGATGAAGAATACGAGAAGGCATTCTATTGATTAAATGAGCTGCTGTAAGAATAGCATCTCCCCACAAGTATGAAGGAAGGGAAGTAGAAAGCATAAGGGAACGGGCTACTTCCAGAAGGTGACGGTTTTTTCGCTCGGCCACTCCATTTTGTTGAGGAGTGTAGGCGCACGAGTTTTGATGAACAATCCCCTTTGAAGCAAGAAATTCACTAAGGTTATGGTTTTGGAATTCCCGACCATTATCACTCCGAAGAATAGCAATTTTTTGATGGAATTGTGTTTCAATGGTGTGATAGAAATTTTGAAACATAGAGGAAACCTCAGATTTATCAGTGATAAGGTAGACCCAGGTAAGACGGGTATGATCATCAATGAAGGTTACGAACCACCGTTTTCCAGATGAGGTTGTTATCTTGGATGGTCCCCAGACATCACTATGAACAAGAGTGAAGGGTTGGGTTGGTTTGTATGGTTGTGAGGGAAAAGAGACTCGATGTTGTTTTGGGCCTGAATACACACATCACAAGATAAGGTAGTCATCTCAACTTTAGAGAAGAGATGTGGAAATAAATGTTTCATATATTGAAAATTAGGGTGGCCTAAACGAAAATGCCACAACATACAATCTTGTTCAGAAGTAGTGAAATAGGAAGATAAGAGACTAGTCCTAGGAATGCTACTAGAAGAGGTATCGTCATCAAGGAGGTAGAGTCCCCTACTATGCCGGGCAGTGCCAATCATCCTCCCCGAGCTCAAGTCCTGAAAAGAGACAGAATCAGGTAAGAATATTGCTTTGCAGTTTAACTCATGAGTGATCTTGCTTATCGAAAGCAAATTATAAGATAGTTTGGGCACATGCAAAACATTATGTAAGGAGAGCCCTGCACAAGGAGAAATCTTCCCCTTTCCAGCAATGGGGGCCAAGGAGCCATCTGCAATTCTAATTGTCTCGTTCCCAGCACAAGGAATGTAAGATACAAAATGTTCAGAGGACCCAGTCAAATGATCTGTGGCACCAGAATCCAGAATCCAGGGGTTCTTCCCATCAATACTAACAAGACCGAAGGAATGAGGTATACCTGATTGGACAATGGCACCTAAAGTGGCAAGACTGAGATCAGTTTGGTTTTTGTGTGGATCGGATTGTTGAGGAGGTTCAGCAGACTCACTCACATACGCCCGCCCTGTGTTCTGTTTGTCGTTGGAAGGGCGTTTCTTACTTCCTGGGGGACGACCATGTAACTTCCAACATTGTTCTTTGGTATGCCATTGTTTTTTGCAATGCTCGCAGACAGGAATTGGTTTTCCATTATGCTTGTCACTGCTACTGTTAGAAGATCTTGCACTAAAAGCAGCAGAGTCAATAGTAGGGGTTGCGGAAATATTCATAGCACTTGTGCGATCTTCCTCGAGGCGGATTTCAGAGCAAACTTCCATCAGGGAGGGAATCGGTCTTTGACCTAGTATACGCCCTCGAACTACATCAAACTTAGGATTAAGACCAGCAAGAAAGTCATAAATCCTGTCATTCTCTTCAATTCTCGAGTACTGTACACCATCAGTGGGATCACGCCAGACTAGTTCTCTGCATAGGTCCATTTCTTGCCATATAAGAGGCATTCTGACGTTTTGAGTAAAGTGTCTGAGCTGTGTCCCAAATATCCTTGGCTGTTGCAGCAAACAATAACGGCTTGCCAATTTGAGGTTCCATACTATTGATCAATATGGATCGAAGAATAGAGTCTTCTGCCTTCCAATATCGTTCATGTGGGTCGCCCGGTAGGGGGCAAGGTATTTCCCCTGTCAGAAAACTAAATTTTTGTCGTCCTTCGAGGACCATCTTTACTGACTGAGACCATGAGAAATAGTTGTTGCCATTCAACTTTTCTCCTGAAAGATGATACATGGAAGACTGAGTCACCGTATTAGTCACATAAGGAGAGGATACATTAGGGAACGAGTTTACCGGATTCTCAGAATACATCGGTAGAGTGGATGTCGTCCCTAAGGTAGCCTCAAGTGCTGCTATCTGTTGTCGAAGCCCTTCCAATTGTTGATGAACTATTCCCGAGGAAGCTTGCACGTTACGGTTGGAATATGCCGAAGATTCACCAACATCAAATGTTGAGTGAATTTGAGAGTTTTTAACATCGGGATGGTAGCTAGGATCATTGGGTGGCTGGCCATACAGATTTGACGGCAGAAGCGGTGGTAGCCGATTGGAATTAGATGGCAAAACATAAATCGGGGCGTGGGGAGCAATATAGGCCACGGACGAAGAAAAGGGTTGGACAGATGGGATGGTCGGCGCCGTCTGAGGAAGAAAACCAGGCGCGTGGTGGTCTGGTGGCGGCGCGTGGTGGTCCGGTGGCGGCGCGTGGTGGTCCGGTGACGGCGCGTGGTGGTCCGGTGACGGCGCGGACGACAGCGGTAATGACGAAAAATTATTTTCGGACGTTTTCTGTAGCCGGCTTAATAATTCGTCCATGGCAGCACTCATCCGAGCATCAATGGCAGCAGCTACGGCAGCACTAAAATTGATGGTTGTCCCTTCTGTTTGATTTTCATAAGTGGTTTGGTTTTTTTGGGTTTCTAGGGTGTTCTCATTGTCCCGCTCTGATACCATATTGAAAAGAGAGACAACGAGTTCACACCAATTTACGTGGAAACCCGAGTATCGGGAGATAAACCACGATTGTTTGTGTTGTTATTATTTTCTAATGAATAAAGCAATAGGTACAAGGGAGAATAAATAGAGTACACAATGGAATAAAAAAGGAAAAGATTTAGGAAAATAAGGAATACATTCCCATAATCTTTCCATAATTATTTTAGGATTCTAACAAGGAAAAAGCCTAGAAAAAAAAGGAAAGAATTCCAACACTAATAAAATAAAAAAGGGAAAAGAAAATAACAACAACAAACAAATGGATTATATCTAGTTTGTCATCACATCTGAGCTTCTTCGGTTAGTGAAGTTTATAACAGGAATGTTATGAAAATGTTAGACATTATAGCTAAGACTAAGAAAATTACCCTTGGGCTAACTTGCTTTGCTTCCACTGTCATCACTTGCATTCTTCTCCAAAACTCTGGACCTATAAAGTTCAGGAATACATATAATATTTCTTATCACATATTTTTGTATCAAATAAGAACTTTAAATACATTCAAAGATTACATTTCATGTTTAATACAGCAAAAGATTATATGATTTTTAATTAATCCAAGTTGATTGAAGGGTTTTGTTATCAAATAAGCAAATCATGAATGCCTTGAGAAGCAACCTCCTAAAATCTTTATAACTTGAGACCGTGGTTGATTTATCAGGTCTCTAATCTCTCCCTCGCCCCGAGAATAAATACAAATAAAAATAGAATTCCTTAGAAAGAATTATGAATTATCAAACATAAATTCACATCTTTTTAAATGGCAACAAAAACAGAATAAGCAAAAATATAACTGTATAAACGACATAGGAACTGAAATTTTTAAGGTGGTTTGTCACAAATAACACAAATGATACACAGAGAGTCCCAACTACCACAAAGACAACATGTAGAGTTTCATAACCCAATTCGATTATACATCATCTACGTCTTAAGGCAGTCTGCCCAGGAAATTTAAACTCGCTAATATAAAAAAGTCAAATGTTTACAATGTTACACTTATCTGTAAAGTAACCACAACTATAGTGACACATGCAAAGTCTAATTCAGTTGTTCACTTAAGCTTCTTCTAGGTGTGAGACTCATTCTCAATAGAGCTTAGGCTCCCCTAAGCATGCTAGTACTAGTGATCACTTAGGCTCTCTTAAGTGTGAGACTCCCTCCCACAATGGCTTTATCTACCTTCCTTCAAATGAAAACCTTTTCACTTGATAAACTTGGGCTACCCTAAGTTTGAGAACTATTTCTCAATCAGTGTTGCCTTAAGATCCCCTAAGGATGAGAATTCCTTCTCAATCAAAGATGTCTTAGGTTCCCTTAAGGACAGGGATAACTTCTCAAGAACAATTCAAACATTATGAAAAACAATAACACGAGCCACTAAGTACCGACTATATTTCTTGTTTCTAAAAATTCTAGAAACACATAGAGGTTTTTATTCTTCTGCCACACAACGCTATATTATCTCTTTCTAACACAAAAACGGCTACCCTAGCAAGACACTATAGACTTTACTATGTTTACAATATTAAAAATGCAGTTGTACACTTTGTTATTCCTACAATTGCTATCCATTGCAACTACCCTTTTGCATAATCAACATTCTGTGAGATATATTCTAAGACAGTCACCAAATGCTCTTAAACAAATATAGCCAATTCATAACTCCAACAGAGAATATACGAACCCGAATTCTTGATGGGCAGTCACGATAGCGGGGTGGTCCATAGAAAAGCATGGAGAACACTATTCAACCAACAATGGAACATAAAATCAACATCTATGATAAAAAAGACATATCTAGACTAGCAGTCTCGAGGGCGTTGTGAGGAACCAAACCAAACCACTTCATCTGATGCGCCACATTTTTCACTGGCTTCGACCGGCTATCGATCGAAAAAATGGACGGTGAGATGACATAACAAATTCTGAGAAACAAGTGAAACGAAATCAAGGAAAAGAGAACCGTACCATACATCGCCACCCATGGTTGAGAACTCTGCTACAATGGCGCCAATTTTGTTTAGCCGAAGAAAAAAATAGGAAGATGATGATGATGATGATGATAGAGAGGATTTTGGACCGTCTGTTGTTGCCGTGAATAGAAATCAGATGAAGTAGAGTATACGTTTTAGTGAATGCATTTTCAAACGTCATTGATATCAACTCCATTTTCTTCAATAGCAAGTTAAAATTTGAAGTATAGCAAAATTTTAAATTATATAACCTAAAGCTTATTTGATGGGTGCATTGCGTTTCGGGTACAAATTGAAAATCTAAATTTTATCATGTCTGTCTTCAGGAGTGTGTTTAGGAGGCTGATTTCGAATTTATTTTTTAATATTTTGTATCAATAATTCAATTTCATCCTTTATTGATTTTCAAGATAATAACGTAAAAACGTTAAAGTTTAACATTCAATAACAATAATTTAAATTACAATTGCATTAACATGAATGATCTAGTTAGGAATATTACAAATAATTCACAAAATATAACAAATTATGTAATCGAATAGAGTGTACAAAAGTTTCAATTAAAATGTGTCTCAAAAGCGAAAATGAAATAGAGTTGGTGATAGTTATGGTTTTCTTTCTATCATCAATGCCCATTGTAGTATTTAAACTGTTTCTATTAGAATAGTTTAAATAAAAATGAGTATTTAAAAAATATTTTGTTCTTAATTCAATTAAATTAAGTTCTCAATCAATGTTTGGGTAGAAAATGAATAACAAAGGATTATGAAAATGAAAGAATTATTCATAATTCTTGTTTGGGGAAGGATTATAGACGATTATTTATAATTTTTGTTTGGGGAAGGATTATGATTAAAAAATTATATATTTTTTTAATTTGTGTAAACAAAAAATTGTACGAAAAAAACTAAATTATTCTCTTTTCATCCGTATGAAATTCTTGTTTTTTCGTGAATCCAATACAAAATGAAAAATGTGCTAATATTTTTTACGATTAGGTAAGCTTTTGACAACAAAAAATTGCATTCAAATTTATTTTTCTACACCATAATCCAAATATAAATTTGTATTAATTTTTCTTTGTTGATTTTGTATAAATATTTTTTTAATTGTAACGTACACCCAAATACACTCTCAAAAGTGAAGTTTTTTTTTTGTATAGTAGTTTTTTTTCTTTTTTTTCATTAATTCCAATGTACAAAACAAATTGTATTAAAAAAAATTGTTTGTTTTATGTAAAATGTGTTTTTGAAATTTGTACCGTAAAATTCAATTCACAGAGAAATTGTATTTTTTTTTTATTTTATTTGTCTTTAATTTGTAATTCAATTTGATCGGTAAATCCAATATATTAAAAAATATGCTTTTTTTTTTTTATTTTTTGCATTTCATACTCTTGTATTTTTTTTTAAAAAAAAATTATAGTAAATCAAATACACAAATATTCGTATTTTAAATTTACTGAAATTTAGATTTCTTTATTGGAAAACATGTTCCATTAGTATTCGTAAATATGATGTCAAATTTGAACATTTTGTACGCAAGATTTCCGTGTCAATAAATTAATTCATGTGTTACGTGCGAAAGAAATTGTATCTATTTCTTAAAATTGATGTTGTAAGTGCAATATTGAGAAATTGCATATTGTTAACAATCGATATTTAAACAAATGAGGATGAACATAATAGCAATGAAACGAAATGAAATATGAATTATTTTAAATATATTTGGAATGCAATTAAACGATGATGTCAACTACGTCGTATATGAGGATAATGCAAAATAAAATAAAAACAATGAAAACCAAAATAAGAACGGATCATGTGAACAAACAATCATTAAATTGAATATTCGTGGTTTTGTGAAATTAAAATTAATTAAATACTTAAGGGTTTAATATTTAATTAATCATTGAATTTAGATATTTAGTGTCGTTGAATTTGAATTTAATTAAATATTTTTTATGTTTATTTAATTAAATTAAATAGTGAAATTTTGTTAGAAATTTGATAATTATATGTATATGTGGATATATATATATATATATATATATATAATTGTTATAGAAAAGTTAAAAGATATATTTGTTAAAATATAATTATTAAGAAAAATATATTTAGATTTTAGAAAAAATAGAAAAGTTTGATGTGATTGTATTCATTGAAGAAAGAGAATGATTAAAAGGAGTAAAGACAAGGATTAGGTCGTAACAAATTTAATAATTTCTTCTTTAATCTTTGTTTCCTTAAAAGTCATTTCATTTTCATTTCCCTCCCCCAAACACCCTTTAAGTCTTCAAGATAAAGCGACATAAACAAAAAAATATAAAATGCAAATTTAAATCTTAAATTTTGTACGCTAGTTATAACATATTCTATTAGATTTTAAAATTATGTATAATTGTGTGTTTTAAAATTTATTCATGTGTCAAATATATTCAAAATTTTAAGCTTTTGCAACTTATTTTCTTATAGTTTCGCTAGGTGAAAAGAGGATTCATATTTTTCTCATACAAAAAATGATAAAACAAAGATGAAAATAAGTTTTAATGTGTTCATTTATTTTTATCCGTGAACTAAAACGTACAATTTTTCATTTTTTTAATTCAGTAATCAAAAGATTTATTTGTTTTATTTTTCTTTTACACATATAAAAAAAATTATATTTATTCGCTCGAGGCAATAAAAAATTTCATTAACTACTTTGACTAAAAATCTTATTTAATATATAAAATTATAAACAAAATTTTAATCTTTTTTAGGCAGGTCAATTCAAATTATTTCAATTTTTAATTTATTTAGCTTTTCATCCACATATTATAATAATAATTTTAGAAAATATATTAAAGTGGAAGTAAAAATAATAGTTTAGATTTGAGAACTAAAATTAAAAAATAAAAATAAAAGAAAAAAACCTTCAATTTACTTCATTTGTTAAGTCCATGAATTTACACATGGGTTTGACATTAATGCCAAAGTAAGGGGACATGTTGGATCGGTATGCAACCCTAGAGGGAGTGAATAGAGTTTAATTAAAATTTTGAAAGACTTAAACAAACAACCTAAATTTACTAGGATTTTTTACGAAAGTCCTAAATTTGAAATTATTTTCTAAAATAGAATTTCGTATAAAATGTGGACAACAATAATCTTATATTATATATTATATTTATAAGTAATTTTAAATTATTTCCCTATTAAAAATATTTTCAATTTATTGTCCTAGTAATTAATTTCTTATATTATTGTGTGTTATTATTATGAAAATTATTTGACTATATTTTGTAATGAAGTATAATACAAAATATAATCAAATATGGTAATTTATTAGAATTAATTTATCACAACCGTGGGAATTGTTTCATCTTCATCACCAAACTTCATCCAATTTCCAATTGTCGTCGTTTACCTTTTATTTCCATAACCATTGGTTTCGTCGTCAGCAACCGTTCATTTTCGTTACGTTTACCTTTGATTAATAAACAAACATCTAATTTTCTTCACATTCTTCTTTATCCTTCAACATCCTTTTCATTAACCTTACTTTTCTTTATTCCTTTTCTTCTCGGTAGACTTCCGGTTAGTAGGAATTTTCAATTATTTTAATTATTCTACATTTCATATATTTCAAGAACACATACATGCACATATTTTACAGTATGTTTTATGTCACTTCTCTATTATAAATTTTCATTATCATACTGTATATACAACATTAATTAATTATATACCTGTAAGGTATCATTGTTTTTTGACATGATTTATTAAATATATACCACATATTATTTATAATTATACTAAGTTTTTAATATTCCCGCAAAATATAATAGGTTATATATTCCATCTATTACATATATACCACATCTAACTTTCTATTATAATCGTTGTTTAATTTTCCAGTATGATGTTTTATTATATATATACTACATCAATTAATGGAGTATCTAAAATATACTCAATATACTTCTGTTGAAAAATACTGTCTTTGTCGGTCATCGAACTTTTTCTTTTTCACCGCCAAAATCTCTATAATTTCTTAGTATAAATGGTGGCTTATGCGATTTGAATGGAATGAGTATACAACGGTGTTCGAAGAAGGAAAGTGGTGTTCAAATTAAGAAGGAAAGTTTAAATCGTGGTTGATTTCTTTCCTAAATCGTAACCCACGTTTAATATTAGGAATGAATATATATATGTAATTTGTGCCCTACATTTATGTAATATATAGGCCAATTTAGAACATTTGTGAAATTTATTAAAAATTTAGGTCTATTATGTAATATCATATAACAATTTAGGCTATCTTAGTTAAAGACCCTAAAATTTCTAAGAAATAAAAAGTAAATTCAACTAATTATATAATTTTTAAATTAAATAAATAATCTTTATAAAATTTGTTAAAAAACAAGATCGGTAAAAAGATATGAATGGGGTATGCAATCAAACTTAACCAACCAAAATATGTAACTAAAATTAAATGCAAAAATAATTAGAAAAGACTCAAAGAATAAGATACCCTAATTTTATAGTGGTTGGGTTAAACTCAACCTACCTCCACTTTTCCAAGCACCTCTTAGGATTTTGATTGAAGATCTTATTTTTTACTATTTTCACGGATTTTGATCGAATCGATTTTTGCTTCTTTTTCGGGTTCAAGAGCAAACTCGATCATTTCCACGGGTTAGAATCCAACCGTTACAATATGTTGAAGTTTTAAATCACACAAAATAAAACTCTGTAAAAGAGTGAGTATACAACTTGAAGCTCACAAATTTAATCATCACAATACAATAAGAATTCTCTCAGGAATAAGATGAAAACAATAAAAATTGGAAGTTTCAGAGAAAATAACAATGTTGGCTTTTTCACTTTTTGAGGATGACAAAGTTTAATGACGTTTTTGAAATTTTGGGGAAAATAAAGTATTTAAAAAGGGGAAAAGATAAATTCAAAATCATTTTGGTAAAAAGAAAAATTGATGGTTGAGATTTAAACTCAATTAGCCGTTAGACACAACATAAATAATAATATTAAAGTCATTTTCTTTATAAAAGTCAATAAAACAAAACAAAAGGTCACATTTGTTACTCCTTCATTGCTCAAAGTGGCGTTCTCTACTTGGCTCAAATGGAATACTTGGCCGTCACGTCACCATCTCAGATATTTTTTCGTTAAGCTTCTTTTAGTGATATTTTCTTCGTTTAAACTTCGATTTGGGTGATTCAAGAGACATTAGAATCATTGTTCCAAGCTCTACGTTATGGACTATTCAAAATAGTAAATAAAAAAAACCAAATTTGTTATCATCAAAACATTAATTAATTAATTAATTAATTAAATTAATTTGAGATTAAGGGCAAAAAAAACCAACCGAACAACCCTTAAGTCTTCTAATTAAATCGACTAAAAAATGTTATTAAACTAAAAATAAATGATGCTACATGATATATATAATTACAATTTCTACTATATTATCAATATATTAATATTTGATTTTACTCGAGATCACAATATATATGTCATCAATTTTCACCTTGAAAAAATATAACAAAATAAACAAAATATCCTAAAATGAAGAAAAAATTTTATTTTAAATATATAATAGAAAAACGATAATTAAAAAAATGATCTAATAATAATAGTTATAAAAAAACTACAGAAGAAAATAAAATAAAAGAATGAAAAATGTGTATTTTATAACATATTATTGCGATTAAATCAAAGGCATATGGAACGACTCATATAAAAAAAAGTTTAAAAAATATTCATTTTTATTAATTTTTCAAGGTTTGAAGCAGTTTGTTAGAAATGATACCTAGTGATCAACCAAAAATAGTCGCTAGGATGATGTTTGGAGTTTTGGTTGATGAATTTTCTAGATTGAATTAGAAAAAAATGTAATTTATGAGCTTGAATAGTGTTTACTATTTATTCCCATGGGAAAGAGTGTAAGAAGCCTTGATGAAGACCCTCATTGATCAATGGTGAAGATCAACGGTCATCAATTTAAAGACTATTGGTTGGCCGTCGACCATCATACCAATCAGTCACCAATGGTTATGGCTATTGATCATTGACCATCACTATGATCGCTTGTTAATAGACACGAGATCGATAATTAACAATTAACGATTGATTGGAATGCTGCATTTTTCTATTAAAAATAAGGGCGATTCGATCAAGATGTTCACTCCACGATAGTAACGTCCAAAGTTGTAGGTCACAAGCAATCAAGATTGATCAAGACGATTGATAATCAACGTTCAAGACGATCCGAAGCCGACGATCAGGATCTAGAGTCGATAGTTAAAATTATCGGTTGTTGTGACCGTCGATCGATCAATGTGATTGATCGTGAAGTTGGCTAACAATTGTTGCCAATGATTATTGATAAGATGTTGAAGTGAAAAAATTTCTAAAAAATATGACATTCAATAATTAAAAAAAATATATTGTAAACCGAATCTTAATCCTAGGAATTTTATTCCAAG
This sequence comes from Cucumis sativus, assembly GCF_000004075.3. NCBI lineage: Eukaryota > Viridiplantae > Streptophyta > Magnoliopsida > Cucurbitales > Cucurbitaceae > Cucumis > Cucumis sativus. The sequence continues at coordinate 10,462,834 of NC_026658.2, forward strand.
TGGATAAACATGGGTTTGACTTCGAATGCCAAACCCCCTAATTCCAAGCTCATAGGCCAAACACCCACTTAAACTCATTTTTATTTAGATCTGTTTTGATAAAGGTGTTTTAAAATACATTGCATGCGTGACAAAAAGAACCATAACTATGGCTAAATGTAACTCTACTTGACTTTCGCTTTTGTATAACCCTTTTAGTTATGCTTATTTTGAAACTTACTAGGCCATTGTTATTGTTGTTTAACTATAACTTTCGTGAATTCCATCCGTTTACATGATTTGTTATATTTTTGTGAATGATTTGTAATATTCATACTTAGACCATTCATGTTAATGCAACTGTAATAAAAATTATTGTTGTCAAATATTAAAAATTCTCGTTTTTACATTATTTTCATTAAAATCAACATAGTAAAAAAAAATGAATTAGAGGTACAAGATATTAAAAAAAAACAATTAAAATTTTGATACAAAATAAATTTAGGTTGTACAATTAATAAAATAACTAAACCCACAAAATTCAAAATCAGCACCGCATGAAAAAATCTAGATTTCCAATTTCTACGCCCCAAACATAGACATCTGTAACATCCAGACATCAAAATCCCATCAAATAAACTCACATACATTTAATTTCCACACATTTTATTTCGAATCTACGTTCCAAACGCTCCTAGAGATTCATTCATTGTATTTTGTATTTCGTGTAAGAATTAATACTTAAATGTATTATTAATTCTTTTCATTTAGAATATTGACTTTTTGATTTCATTGACTAAAAAATTGTTCATTAGTTACAATTAGCTAATAAGGTAAGTAAATTATTCATTATTTGCATTTTAGAATTTTGGCTTTCTTAGCTATTAGAAGTTTGAAAAACTTTGGATTTAGTTGAGTTATTAGTTATTCATAAGTTACAGTTAGCCTAATTAATTCATAAATTAATCTCATTTCTTCTTCATTTAGCATGAGTAAAAGGAGAGTTTGCAAAAATAGCAAAAACATTTATAATAATAGAGTCCATGTCATCTACGTTTTCAAAATTGCAAAAATAACAAATTTAAAAGCAGATTACCATTAGATTGCTGTATGATTATCGTAATATTTGCCAAAATTGTAATATGAAAAAAAATATATTATAAACTATTTTTCCTAATTTTTTTAACATCTAATGTAATTTCTCTAATTAAAATATGATAGAAAAAATAGATAAGCTACTTCTAAAACAAATATATATATATAAAAAAAATCCCTCAACCAAACTTTTATATATACGGGAGAGAGAGTATAGATATAGATATAGATGGATAAGTTAATTATATGTATTTGATTTACTAATCTTTCCCATAAAAACTATAATTAAATAGCCGTTTGATCGAGGGAACAATAATTAATGTAGTCATAAAGTAAATTCACATTTATTCAGTATATTGTTATCATAATTAATAACCAATTGCTTCTTAATTATTGTTTATTCAATCAAACACCTGTTTAATAACAGATTATATATGCCAGTTTGTATTCAAACAAAATGCTCTTCACAATGTCCAAACACAAACATTAATATGCGTATCTAAAAGTGTCCAAATAGTTGTTTATTAAAATACTAATTTTTTTAAGTCAAGTTCAACCTAAAAATTAAATATAACAAAACACTAATTTATCATGATTTGATTGTTTATACAACTTTATCCAATAATTAAAATTGTGACCCTTTAGTAACTTTTTTGTCTCAATTTCTTTTAGACCATCAAAACTAAGATGAAATGAATCTTGATCACGTGAGGTTTAAGAAGAAACATTTTCGGTAGAGGTTGACTTTGTGTTTGTGACAAGTTACGTGGGTGTTGTTCAATCTATCGTGCTTTATTTTTTTCTTCTTATGTTGAATATGAATGTTTAACTTGTAGGATTGTTAAACGGTAAGAGATCGATGAGTCTTCTAATTTATTGAAGAATTATCTTATATCATAAGACCCCAATCGTTTATACCTTCACCAATAGATAATAAAACTTTTGGTATGTTTTGAAAATATTTATAGGAACTTTGTTTTTTCTTTTCCAAAAATATTATATTTGTTAACCATTTTATACTTATTAAATGGTTGTACATTTTATAGTTTAAAATTTAAAATACAAAAAGATTAAAAAAAAAAAATGATGTTTTCAAAGTTGGTATCTGGGAGAAAACAATTTCATATATGTGGTTGAAGAAAATGACTACAATAGTCCATATAAATTTCATGTTGATTGAAGAATAAGAGAAATCGTCAATTGAAAATTTAAAACCACAAACGAGTAAATGTATAAGTTAAAACGTTTGATATTTTGGAAGTGTACCAATTTTAAACCTTAAGTTGTACGAATTAAATTTCTAAACATTAAAAAATAAATTAATCTATGATTATTGACCATATTATATTTTTACCATAGTTTATGCATTAATTTTTCATGTAAAGTTGAGGTTAGTAAAAGTTAGACATATTTTCAGTATGGGTGCATCAATAAAAACTAAAACAAAGAAACAATTAGTTAAGAGGTGAGTTATAAATTGATATTAAAAAAAATTTTAGAATAGAGAAATTATAAAGAAATAGAACATAAAAAAGACTAAAAAGTTTTCCATTGGAATGATTAGGGTGCAATTGTTACTTATTATACATATTTATGTTTTTAATTTATAAATCCATAAGCTTTTGTTTTTCTTAAACATTAAAGAAAATCAATTTGTTCGTAAGAGAAGGATGTGAAAAATTTCGATCTCAATTGACGAAAAACACACGCAACCGACGAAGAAGACGAATTCAGGTAGAAGAAATCAGACCTCCGAACAACCACCTCCCTTACTTCTCCGACATCCACCACCGCCCGCCGGCGATTTCCTCTTTTCATTCCTACCCATATTTCCAATTTCAGATTCAACTGCTCCTTTGTTTCAGAAGCATTGACATGTTTTAGTTTTCTTCAGATTTCTCTGGATCATAAACCCTAGAAATTTTATGTTCATTTCGGTGGATTTCTGTCAAACGTTGTTTGTTGATTAGAATTAGGAAGTTTGAAGATGGAGCAATTGAAGACGATCGGCAGAGAGCTAGCCATGGGGTCTCAAGGAGGGTTTGGGCAGTCGAAGGAGTTTCTGGATCTGATTAAATCGATCGGTGAAGCCAGATCCAAGGCTGAAGAGGAGCGAATTATCATCCATGAGATGGAAACTTTGAAACGCCGTCTCACCGATCCTGACATTCCCAAGCGCAAGATGAAGGAGTACATTATTCGTCTTGTGTATGTTGAGATGCTTGGTCACGATGCCTCATTCGGCTACATTCATGCTGTCAAAATGACTCATGATGATAATCTCCTGCTGAAGCGAACTGGTTATTTGGCTGTCACCCTCTTTCTTAACGAGGACCACGACCTCATAATCCTCATTGTTAATACCATCCAGAAAGACCTCAAGTCTGACAATTATCTCATCGTCTGTGCGGCTCTCAATGCGGTGTGTAGGCTTATTAATGAGGAGACTATACCGGCAGTGTTACCGCAGGTCGTCGAGCTGTTGGGACACTCAAAGGAGGCCGTTAGAAAGAAGGCTATCATGGCTCTACATCGCTTCCATCAGAAATCGCCCTCATCCATTTCACATCTTCTCTCCAATTTCCGTAAGGTGGGGTTCAAAATTCAATACATGGTTGTTGGTTTTTAACTGTTTTTTTTTTCACTGCTCTTCTGTGACGTGGGAAGTCTGTTCTTTTTTGTTTTAATCATTGTCAATTGTTGGTTGCAGAGGCTGTGTGACAACGATCCTGGAGTCATGGGAGCCACCCTTTGCCCTCTTTTTGATCTCATTACCTCGGATGTAAATTCCTTCAAAGATTTAGTTGTCAGCTTTGTAAGCATTCTTAAACAAGTAGCTGAGCGCAGATTGCCAAAGAGTTATGACTACCATCAGATGCCGGCTCCGTTCATACAGGTCTGATAATGTCTTCAACATTAGGTTTCCCTGTGCGTTCTGCTTGATAAGGTTACTTAGCTGCTAATTTGCCTTCTGCAATGACCTTTTTTTCCCCTTTCAATTGAAGTTAATTTAATTGTACAGATCAAACTATTGAAAATTCTTGCACTGCTGGGTGGCTGGCGACAAGCAAGCAAGTGAACACATGTATACTGTTGTTGGGGATATATTTAAAAAGTGTGATCCTTTGAGTAATATAGGAAATGCTGTACTTTACCAAAGTATATGTTGCGTCTCTTCTATTTACCCAAATCCTAAATTGCTGGAAGCTGCTGCTGATGTAATCTCTAGATTTTTGAAGGTTTGGTTATACTACCTGTGATTATCTGCTCTGTTGTTGGCATTAATCAACTTTGGCTTTGACCTATATTTACTTGACACAATTTTGTGACCAGAGTGATAGTCATAATCTAAAATATATGGGCATTGATGCACTCGGTCGCCTTATAAAGCTAAGTCCAGATATTGCTGAACAACACCAGCTAGCTGTGATTGATTGTATAGTTGATGTGAGGTGAGTTGAGTGATATTGTCTTCTCTGCCTGGTGGCTAGCCAGTGATAAAAATGCCATCTTCATGTAGGCAGATAGGCCCTTGCGTCTTTCTTTTTCTTTTGGTTTCGGTGTACTTTAATGGATTAAGCTGCATTCCAATTTATTTTTATCCTTAAACTTAAAGGTGCAAGTTGTGAGTGGACCAAGCATGATTGTCATTGTCTCCCACAACTAACGATCTACTTATATATGTGATGGTTTCTTTCTTAGGTATTGTTTAGAATGATATACAGATTACAATTTAACTGATTTAAATTACAAATATGTTATCTACAACTCTATATTCAAGTTCCCTTCAGGAACATCTGATAAAATTGGAATGGTACAGCTCTATATTCAAGGTTGATTTGTATGCGTATGAGTGCTACCATGAATTATATTTGATCCAAGTTTTGGTGTTTGTTTTTCAGGATCCAGACGATACTTTAAAGAGAAAAACATTTGAACTATTGTATACAATGACCAAGTCCACCAATGTGGAAGTGATTGTCGATCGCATGATTGAATATATGATTAGCATTACTGACCATCACTATAAGACATATATAGCATCAAGATGTGTTAAACTTGCAGAGGAATTTGCACCTAATAACCATTGGTTCATTCAGGTATTTCAACCTTACATTCTTTTCTGTTTGTTGAGTAATTATTATTGCTGTTTGAGTATCAGTCAGATTCCTTAATCCTCTTCAGACCATTAATAAAGTTTTTGAACACGCTGGAGATTTGGTGAATATTAAAGTTGCACATGATTTGATGCGGTTGATCGCTGAAGGATTCAGAGAAGACGGTGATACAGTGGATAGCGAGCTGAGATCATCTGCTGTATGTGACTTAATTAGCACTCTGTTATTTTGTTTGCTAGAATTTTACCAAAGGCAGTCAGGCGCGATGTAACAGTATCATGTATGACTTTTGCATATCATGTGGTGGCTGTGTACTTCACTATACTTGTAATCTTTTGAAAAATTCAGTGGATGCCTGTTGGAAATCTTTTCATGTTGTTGTGCCTCAACACATGCTTTTAAAAATATGTGACTTTATTATTTGTGTTTTAAGTTACAAACTTAAAACGAATGTTTTGCACCTCCCAGCATCACTTTAGGAGCCCTTACGATTCAAAAAGTTTCTTTGTTGATGAACACTCTTTTTTCTTTTTTTTTTTGTTTAGATGTGTTATCTCTTTGTTGATTTTTTTTGTGATTGGTTTTGATATACACTATGTACTAGGGTTTAGAGGAAATCATTTGTCTATGTCTAAACTTATAATGTAACCTTGTTTTTGTTTCCCATGAACAATTTTACTTGTTTTTAAAGTGTATATAAAATGGTGTAATTATGTATTATACAATGGGTGGGCCTAGTGCCAATTAGGGCCAACGGAAATAGTAATGGATATTAGAGTAAATGGGTACAAGTCATGTGGCCACCTACCCAGGATTTAAGATTTTATTTGTTACTTTGACAATCACATGTAGTAGGTTCAAGGGTTGTCTCGTAAAGCTTAGGTGCACTAAGCTGGCAGGACACTTTTGCTCTCCTCACACACATATAAAGAAAACTATTATGCATTACCTTCATTTCCCTTTTATCTGGAATGTCATGACCATAAGTGAAACCACAAGGATTGTAATTCTGGGATTGAATGTCAATCAATTCTTTCTTTAAATTTCGTCATTGTCTTCAATAATTTCCTTACTAAATTAAACTATTTACTATGCATAGGTGGAGTCGTATTTGCGAATTATTGGGAACCCAAAGCTTCCATCTGCATTTCTGCAGGTACAGTTCAATTTTGGATATAAAAACTGCAAAACTAAAACCCTCTTTTAATACCTTGAGTTCTGATTTCAGGTCATCTGTTGGGTTCTTGGGGAGTATGGGACTGCTGATGGAAAGTACTCTGCTCCATATATTGCTGGAAAACTCTGTGATGTAGCTGAAGCATATTCAAACGATGAAAGTGTCAAGGTATGACTATAATCTCAAAGACCTTGGCGGTATAGGGAGGTTAAGTACCTTCCTGTTCATTGTAACCATATTGCGTCGTTTGATTTTCTTCTTCTAGACATGTATATATAATGGGGTGGGCTTTACTTTATTATTAATTTTTTTCAATTTCTTGTTCATAATAAAATACTGCAATGTTTAATTTCAGTGACTTCGAACTTATAACAAACGCAATTAATCTTTTATATGGACACTTTGGAAATATGGATGTGATGTAATGTAAACTATTAATAAAGGTTTAGTTAGTTGTTTAGCTAAAGGCAGACTGTTAGATTGCTTGTTATTTTGTTTTAGTTAAAGACTGTTTTAGTTAGGTACATGGTAACTAACTCTTGTATAAAAATTTTCCTATAAATAAAGCCTTTCCCTATTTGCGAGAGGCATAATTCATTCATACAAAAAAAAAACCCTTTGGTAGTTTACTCCAAATTGGTATCAGAGCACGAAAAGGTCTCCGGACCTACGGTTGTCCAGCGTGCAAACCAACGAAAGATGACAGTTGGACGATTTGTCTTGACAACAGAGCCATCAACAGAATAAATGACTTGTTGGATCAATTGGGAGGTGCTCTTATCTTTTCAAAGGTGGATTTGAAAAGTGGTTACCACCATATTCGCATAAGGCAGGAGATGAGTGGAATACTGCTTTTAAAACAAATGAGGAATTATTTGAATGGCTTGTAATGCCTTTTGGCCCCTCAAATGCTCCAAGCACTTTTATGCGCCTAATGCACTGAGTACTCCACTCTTTCTTAAATAAATTTGTTGTTGTCTATTTTGATGATATTTTGGTGTATAGCAAAGCTGAAGAAGATCATTATCAATACCTAAAGCTAGTCTTTGAAGCTTTAAGGGAGAATGATCTGTAAATCAACATGAAGAAGTGTACCTCCTGCACGGAAAGGATTTCATTCCTAGGCTTCATCATTATTAATAATCAAATAAGAATGGATGAAGCAAAAGTAGAAGCTAGTACAAATTGGCCAACTCCAAGTGGCAAGTTCAACCAAAGAAGTTCAATCTTTCATGGGATTGACATCATTCTACAGAAAGTTCATTAAAAACTTTAGCTCTATCACAACCCCCACAACAGATTGCCTAAAGAAAGGAGGATTCGTAAAAAATCAACAAAACAGTTTTGAAATAATTAAGCTGAAGCTTAGCAGTCAACCGATCTTAAAGCTACCTGAATTTAATAAGCCTTTTGAAGTGGTCGTAGATGCTTATGGAGCTAGAATTGGAGCAGTATTATCTCAAGGAGGACATCCAGTGGAATTTTCTAGTGACAAATTGAGCATCTTTAGGCAGTCTTGGAGCACCTACGAGCAAGAATTATATGCTCTTGTAAGGACTTTGAAGCAATGGGAGCACTATCTCTTGTCCAAAGAGTTTATCCTTCTCATAGACCACTTCTCCTTGAAGTTCTTGCAAGCCCAAAAGGATAGCAACAGAATACATGCTCCGTTGGATATCCTATATCCAACGTTTTGATTTTTCTATTAAGCACCAAGCCAGTAAAGAGAATAAGGTTGCAGATGCTTTGAGTAGAAAGGGAACCTTATTAACCATCCTCTCGCACAATAATAGCATTCAATCATCTCCCAAAGTTGTATGAAAATGATGAAGATTTTGGGAAAATATGGTACAACTGCTCTAATCACATCCATGAAGAAAACTTTCACATTATCGAAGGGTTCCTTTTAAAGGAGACCAGCTTTATATCCCCCATACATCTCTAAGAGAAGCCTTGTCAAAGAAACACATGCTGGAGGTTTAGCATGCCATTTTGTTCAAGATAAACCTTCCACATCATTAGCCCAAGGTTTTTTTGGCACATGAGGGGTACCAATAATTTTTGTGAAGAGATGTGCAGTTTGTCAAAGAGCTAAGGGATCATCAACTAATGCTGGCCTATATTCACCCCTACCGATTCCTATGAATATTTGGGAAGATCTATCAATAGATTTCGTTGTCGGTTCGCCCAAAGCACAAAGAGTTTTCAATGCCATGTTGGTTGTTGTGGACAGATTCAGCAAGATGGCCCATTTCCTAGCCTGTAAGAAGACAATCGAGTTGTTTATGTTGCTAATCTTTTCTTTAGAGAAGTAGTAAGACTTCATGGAATTCCAAAAACAATTGTATCTGATAGGGATGTTAAATTCCTAAGCCATTTTTGGATAACACTTTGGAAAAAGTTTGCTCTAAAGTTTAGCACTACTGCACACCCCCAAAGAGATGGCCAAACAGAGGTTACTAACCAATCTTTGGGAAATTTAGTTTGATTCTTGAGTGGAACTCACCCAAAACAGTGGTATATGGACCTTGCCTAAGCTGAGTTTGCCTTCAATAATATGAAGAACAGAACAACTGGCAAATGCCTCTTTGATGTTGTCTATACTAAAGCCCCTAGACTTACTTTTGACTTAACTAACCTCCATATTTGAGTAGACTTACAAAATGAAGCAGAAGAAATGATTGAACATTTTCAGAAGCTTCATAAAGAAGTTCTTGATCACCTAATAAAAAACACATCTTACAAAGAAGAGAAGGATAAAAGGAGGAGAAGCTCATTTCCAAGTTGGAGATCTTGTGATGGCACATTTGAGAAAGAAACGATTCCCAGCTGGAACTTGTGGCAAATTAAAAGACAGGCAGATTGGTTCTTGCAAAGTGCTAGCTAAATATGAACCTAATGCTTACAAGTTAGAGCTACCAGAAGAAATCAATATCAGCCCTGTCTTTAAGGTCGCTGGCTTGAAGAAATACTGTGCTCCTGATGAATTTAAACTTGCTGACCCAACTCGGGGTCGAGTCTGAAGCTAGGGGGTGGATTATGATGTAATGTGAACTGTTAATAAAGGTTTAGTTAGTTGTTTAGCTAAAGTCAGGCTGTTAGATTGCTTGTTATTCTGTTTTAGTTAAAGACTGCTTTAGTTAGTTACATGGTAGCTAACTCTTGTATTAAAATTTTCCCATAAATGTGAGAGAAAAATATTTTATTTATGGTAGTTTACACCAGGATGACAAAAAAAGAACAGGAAAAAAAAACTGTTGTAGCCAACATCATTAGTTGAAAGTAAATTTTAAATTGCGCTGAAATTACACAAACAATAGCTAGATGTACAACGGACAGACCACCAGTTTAAATTTTTTGCATCTTTGATCTTCTCTGTTTCTCGCCATTTTGTTGATTGGAATTTAGTCTAGATGATTGAACCATAGGTATTGATATTATCTACTTGGGACTTTGGAGTACAAACAGTTATGGTAAAGCTAGCAGCTGTAGCCCCATTGCAATTGTTTTTGTTATCTAAATTGGTTATAAGTTGAGTGCCGTTCTCAGACAAGAATGTTCTTGGAATGCCAATAAGTTGTGCTATAAGTTTACGGAAGGAATGCAGTTCTTATCTTTCCTCTTTGATAAGAACATTTCTTATCTTCCTGAAAACTTAGAAGAACAAGAGCAGGTTATATTATTTTCTTGCATGGACAAAGAGATTACTGTAGCTGTAGCCTATAGACTATCATCACCACTTGTGTAATTTGTAAACAGTATCTTTGTGAAATGGAAGATGTTGAGTGTTCTATATCGTTACGCATGTTACTTGTTTGAAGGTTAAGCAGTTATTCCCATATTGAGCTTGGAATATTGAGCTTTGCCATGATTTTTAAGAGTTAATGTATATCGCTGACTCTTGACTGATGTTGTGGTTCTTTTTGAAGGCTTATGCGGTAACAGCTCTCATGAAAGTATATGCATTTGAGAAGATGTCCGGAAGAACAGTGGATATACTACCTGAGGTAAATTTAAGACTTTTATATTTGCTGTTTTTTATTTCTCTGAAAAGGATCTTGTCCTTGGAAGAATTACAACTTCAGCTGGTTGTTGATTCAGTTTGTGGAACATGGAAGGGTTAATTTGTTTACTGACCAAGAAATTCGTTGCTTTTCCCTTTCCATTTCCCAGTTTCTTTTTTCTTTTAAATTCAAATCTTGAGCATCTGATGTGTGTCCCTCTCTAGTATTTCCATTGGGTGTTCATCCCATTTTTAATGCGTTTCATCCCTCTTCTTTTTCTTTTTCATTTTGATTGTTGTTTATCTCCTCAACAACACTGCCAAAATCTCACTCCCCCTCCCCCCCCAAAAAAAAAAAAAAAAACAAAGAAGTTTAAGTATGCACTATGACAACCATTATGAGTTGGCCTAGTTGTAAAAGGGAGACATAGTTTCAATAACTAAGAGGTCATGATCCATGGTGGTCACCTACTTAGGAATTAACTTCCTACGAGTTTCCTTGACATCCAAATGTTGTAGTGTCAGACGGGTTGTCCCGTGAGATTAGTCGAGGTGTGCGTAAGTTTGGCTCAGACACTCACGGATACACAAAAAAAAGTATGCACTATGAATTGATGTATTTCAAACTGTTTCTTCTTCTGCTGCAGTTGACATCTTTGATCGAAGAACTATCAGCATCCCACTCAACAGATTTGCAGCAACGTGCGTATGAATTGCAGGCCACCATAGGTTTAGATGCTCAAGCTGTTGGGAATATAATGCCAGCTGATGCAAGCTGTGAAGATATTGAGGTGACATTTTTCTTTGCAATACTATTTTTTTCTCTCTACTGGTTATAAAAGAAATGTCAATTCATGTCATCTTGGAAGTTAAACTGGTTTTGCATTTGTCTATTTTTGTTTGTTTTGCCTGCTCAATTTCTAAATGATATTCTTGGGCTTCTCTAAAAATAATGATATTCTTAGGCCAACTTCCCATTTTAATGTACATTTGCTATTCTTTTTCTACCTGATTTCTGTTTCTTACCTCACAATGAATTGAAATGTAGACTTGAGTGTGTTTGACATACAAATAAAGTGCTTTGGGAGGACTAGAAGCGTTTTATATTTTTATACTGAAAGTAGTTTGAATTTTCTAAAAACAAATAAAAATTATTTACTATACTTCTAACTGAAATATTTCATTAATTTTCTTCAAAAAGCATTTATATGAAAAGTTTCACTTGAAAATAATTTTGAAAATGGCTTCCCAAATCAATCTTTAATCTCTAATATTCTTCAAATTTGATACTATGGCGTTGTTGTAGTGACACATTTCAATTCTTTTTTTGCAGATTGATAAGGATCTTTCATTCCTCAATAGTTATGTGCAACAGTCGCTAGAAAATGGTGCACAGCCTTATATTCCCGAGAGTCAACGAAATAGGATGGATGACATTAGTGCCATCAAAAGTCTCGACCAACGTGAAACTGTGTCACACAGCCTTAGGTTTGAGGCTTATGAGCTTCCAAAGCCTCCAGTGCCAACGAGTATCCCTCCCATTGCACCTGCAATCTCAGCTGAACTGGTTCCTGTTCCGGAACCATATCATCCTAGGGAGACACAACAGTCTACCTCAGAACCATCTGTATCAGATGACGGGGCATCTCAAGTTAAGTTACGACTCGATGGTGTTCAGAAAAAGTGGGGCAGGCCAACGTATTCTTCTTCTCCTGGTTCATCTGTGTCGACTTCTACTCCTACTCAGAAAGCAGTAAATGGGGTATCACAAGTAGACAACACCAGTACTGTAAGCTCGAAACCCACAAGTTATACCTCGAGGACTCCAGAACCTGAGATTTCTTTGGAGAAACAAAAGCTTGCTGCTTCCTTATTTGGAGGTTCATCCAAACCCGAAAAAAGGGCACCTTCTGCTGCCCATAAAACTTCAAAGACACCCCATGGTGCCAATAAGGTTCATGCAGCTAAGACGACAGTTGCACCAGCAGAAGTCCCTCCTCCTGACCTTCTGGACTTGGGCGAACCAACTATCACCAGTAGTGCACCATCTATTGATCCATTTATGCAGTTGGAAGGGCTTCTTGATGAAAGCCAGGTCTCGTTGACAGAGAATTCTAAAGCTGTTGGACCCAATAAAGAACCAGATTTTATGGATTTATTTTACGGGACAACCTTGAGTGGACAAGGAAGCAACTTCGTTGATCTCCTATCCTCCAATAAGGATGATTTGGATTTTACTTCTGATACATCGAAAGTCGCTGCAAAGACAAGTCAGGGAGAAACTATCGTTTCAAATTTGGTGCAATTCAGCAAGGGTCCCAACGTGAAGGCATCTTTGGAGAAAGATGCAGTTGTTAGACAGATGGGTGTGAACCCCACCAGTCAGAATCCGAACCTGTTCAAAGACTTACTCGGCTAAGGAGTCTCAAAGAATGCCCAAGCAAGACTTATTTATGATTTGTGCACATTATCATCTTCTGGCAGGATTCTCCATGGATCAGAAACTACAATTATTCCAATGAGACACGTTTGAAACGACACATGCACCTGGAAAGAACTGCTTAAAAACCTCGAAGGCTGTGAAATTCCGGTGCAGGTATGTACTTATTCCCAGATTAGTTTACTTTTTGTACTAGTAGAGACAATATTGGGCTTTTGTACGAATAGAAAACTTGTTGGGATTTCCAAATTTGGGGGAAAACAAAAAAAGAAGATTCCAGAGCATACTTGGGGTTTTGGAAAACTGGAGAGGCAATCAAGAAAATGCTGTGATGTTTGTTTTGTTTTGTTCTTTATTTTCTTTGCCCTCCCTAGGAGTGAGAGTACATTCTGTTATATATTTCATTACAATGCAAAATAAGGGAAGGTTTTTTCTTTTATCGTTTATTTTCTATCCTCTATTCTTTTATCTCCTCTTGTAAGTGAAGTTATATTGGACAGGTCTCTTTTCAACTACCCATTATTCTCCTCCCACCGTCTTTCTTTTGCATAATAAGTTCAAGTTTTTGTGGAACATGAGAGGCCCTTCTGTGCTATGTCAACTTTGGCCTCGATCTTTTTTCCCCTTTCTTTATTTCTTGTTGAGTTTAACTACAAGTAAAAGGTAGGGGCTTGAACTATATATTTTAATCAATTGAGTTATGTTTAGGTTGATCTAAGTTTTCTATTAGTGCACAGTGTACATTGGATGTAATTTGCCAAGTCTTGTAGTTGTCTATTTGAGATGTTATAATTTTAGAGATTCACAATTTTCATGGTTAGGCCTACCAGAGTTGGGGGACCGAGGAGGCATGTGTTAGTGTTTAGTTCATAGTAGTTACTTATCTAAAATAAAATTTAATATCTGTGAGTTCTCTTGCCATGGATTAGTATTAAGGATGTTGGTCAATGAGATTAAGACTAGCAAGAAAAAAAGACAAGAAGTAGTTTAGATATGTTTTTCAAATATGATCTTGAATCCTTGATTAAGTGCAAAAAGAACGAAGATTAGAAGAACAATGTGGCATTGTTTTCTATTCAGGAGTGATTTGTTTGAATCAATTCAGTCAGCCAGCTTATATATTATTTTGGTCATTCTAATTTCAACTCCAAATCATCTTGGATACTACATTTTTATTAGTAATGTTTATTTTTCGTTCTGTTTATTTTTGTAAGCTTAGAACCTTTGAAGAGTAACCCTTTTGATATCTTAAGAATGAAAAAAGAGAGAAAAAAAGAAAATGAAGCGATCAATATTCCAAAACTAACGTTAATCTAAAATTTTTGGTACGGACTAAAGTTAATCTAAATTGAAAGTATAAGCTGCAAAATGAACCATAAGTAACGACATAGGGATAATATGAACATTTCAAAATCTAAAAGTAGGTAAAAAAATGCAATTCAATTTTAAATAAAACAATTTCTATATAGTATTAGCCTAAAGTTGTATTTAAATTTTTATTATAGTAGTTATTTGGTGTAGTTGCAAATTTTGCTTAATATAGTAATTGAATATACAATTGGAATTTAATTCTTATAGTTTTATAAAATTCTGTATGTGTTGTTACAAAATTGTTATGAACTTAAAAGTATATCCATGGATGTTTGTTTTCTAAAATAAAGATTTGCAATTCAATCTTAATAGAAAAAACTTTTAAGGGTTAAAATATTATAGTTTGCATTTTGGTTGAAATCTCAGATTTGGGATTTTCATAGGCCCAAAATTTCTCTAGTGGGAGAATTTCAATTTTGCTCCGATTAGTGGCTCAAAGGAATTCAGCGAATGTTGAATTCTTTCTTACATGCAATATCTTTATTTCAACGAAAGCTAACGAAGTATGTTCATTCAAAATGTTTTTCTATGGTCTTTAATTAATACGACTTTTCTAATATTTTTTTCCCTCAGTCTATTGGTAGAGTTTTATTTTTTTCTTCTTCTCTCTTTTCCATTTTGTTGTGTTATGATTATGTTATGATCTTTCTATTCTTGTCATGCTATATTAGTTTAATGCTAAAAATTTTCATTTTTGTATTTGTTGAATAAGAAATTTTGAGACCAATCACAAAATGCCACATCATTTATTAAGTTAATGAAAAGTACAAATAATTAAATTTGGGACATATGCTCCAAATTAAAGAGTTAAAAATAAATAAAATGGTCATTCTAATAATGACACATGTTTTCATATTAATAGTTGGATTAAGTTAATCATTTTAGTTCAATTAAATATTATTTACTTGGACTAAGTTCAATTAAGCCCAAAAAAATAAGCTTAATTGAGGCCAAAGACTAAATATAACCTAAGTCCATATGGTTGAGCTCATGGGTCTGGTCCATGGACCAACCAGGTTCAAACTCATAAAGCCCACCAGTGAACTCTATAAATAGAGGAATTCCATTTGTAGGGATTGGAAAATTTTGACTCTAGAAGATCCAGAGAGAATTCTTCAAAGAGCTAGAAGACTCTTTAAAGATACAAGCTTTCTTCCAAGGCTCCAACTTCAAAAACATCGCGAAAATCAAACTGAAGCATCTAATTGAGAGAGAATCAGAGGATCAAATTCTTGAGATTGAACCGCATCGCATCAAATCAACAAAAGTACAACATCAACTCAAGTTCAAGTCCACGAATTAAATTTCTCCGGAAATCTCGTGCGAACAGTATTCACTTCCTTTTATAATAAATAATTTATAATTATTCTATACGTTGATCTTTCATGACATTTAATTTTAAAATTCATTTTTTATATTTGATATTATTTAATAGTTATTTTTCTTGTTTTAATTTGCTATTTTTGAAATTTTCCTTTTAATTTCTGATCTAGGTGATAGAGCTTGAAATACACTCTATTTCTCTTCTTAATTCTCGATCGTTCTTGATCGATTTTCAATACCCACAACACAATATGGTTGTGTTATGATGCACTACCTCAAACATAATTAATTTACAATAAGCTTAGCTTAGGAAAACATGATCATCACTTGAAAAGTGAGAAAACATTTTGAAAAAATAAGCTAAAACATTTAGTGAGTGATGCTTTTCTAAAACATGCTTCCCAAAGAGTCATGCTCAATGGGAAGCTTGTATCAATATTGTAAACTTAACGTAGTAATACTTTATAAACATTTCAGAAATTCCTTAATCATTCCTAGCTACTTTAAGCTACTGCATACTAGCTCCTGGCTATACATTCATAATTTAACATAGGTCGGTATAAATTGAACTTTTCTCCGTAGGCACTTGTGCCTTCACTGATGTAATCGTCTTAAACCCCTTTACAAAGTTTTCACATAGTTAGTTCGGAATCATATGTGCACATTTAGAGGTAATTTGTTATAGAACTGACATAACTTAATGAAAAGCATTTAAATTCAAGTTGCTTGCAAACTATCGCTTGTAAACTTGAAATTCAACTTAGAAATCTTAAGCATTTAAGTAAAACATTTAAATGCAAATCACTCACAAGCTAGAGATTTTTCTCCTTGGGCTTGAATTTTTTTTTCTAAATTCTACTTGTCTTGAAAATAGAGTATTTATACTTCATTTAGTCCCTAAACATTTAAATTCAAGTGTTCCCTAAACATTTAAATTCAAGTGTGCCTCGTGTTCTTTGATTGTGCACTGGACATGTCTCTAACATGCTTCAAGGATCATATAACCTGTCTCACCCATTTTGCATGCTTAGCTTACCTTGTCTTTCTAACACTTCGCTCTTGGACCTTGCTCAGAAATTTGATTTTCTTCCAGAAACTTTACTAACTTTAGAGATTAATAACTTAAGATTTAGAACTCAAATCAAGAAAATTCTTTCTATAAACTTGTTTAGAAATATCTTAAATATCTCACCTCAAAATTTTAACAAAATAAATTCAAGTATTAAGTTTTGTAGCTCAAAAACACTCAACACTATCCAGTTTACCTTTGAAAATAACCTTTGTGGTCTTCTTCCTTTCAACGCGTCCCTTCCTCATGTCTTCTCTATTTGGCAGCCCTATCCTTGATACTAAACTCAATTTAAGATACTTTTCAAGTGGAATTATCTAAATGTCACTAGTGGATTGTGAACACCATTCACCCAAAGTTTCCTTTATATAAGGGTCCTTGCATGCTCCTTTGATGGCACCTCCTCCTTGCCTTTTACACATCCTACTTGTCACTTTTCACCTCATGCTGATCACTTTACACATCCTACTTGAAAAAACCTAGGTTCCTTGCATGCTACGTCATTTGTACTCCACTTTACCTCTAGTCCATAACGCCTTTAACATTATTGGCCGCCAAACCATTTGCCTTAAGAGGTTCTTTTGACAGTTCTTGCCGCCTACCTCACTCTCCTTACATGCCTTGTCATGACTGCATGCCCAACTTGTCTGGGAGTTCGTTGGCTGCATGCTAACCTCTTTAGAGGTTCGTGACATCCCTAAATGCCTAGCTTTGCCCTTCTCGACTAGCCATCCTTGCCACTCATGGCCGTATGCTCTTAACGGCATGGTTTGGCCACATAGCTTGCCTTAGTCACATGATTTTCTTAGAGGTTGGTTGAACAAGGTTGGTCGTCTATCTCAACTTCAAAACACTTAGCTTGCTTGTGTAATATGTATTTGGTCGCCTACCCCAAGCTCTTGGAGGTTATTTTGACACTCTTTGCCACCTAGCTTGCTTGTCTATCACAAGCTTTTGGCCGCCTAGCATAAGTCAAAATGCCTAAGCTCACCATCTCACCTTGGCTCACAATGCCTTGCTTGACTCATTACAATACTTTTGGCCGCTTAATCATACTTAGCCTAATTTTCATTCCTTATGGCTACGGTGATACACAAACTTTGTCACCACAACTACCGACTCTTATATAATGTCACATATGTTTAAGAGATTCCTTCCTTAACCTTTCCATTTTAATTTTACTTTAACCTAAATTTCAAAATGTCTTGTCTTTCCTTCCTTCTTGAGCCTTGGAGCTAAGTTTGAGGTTTTACACTATATAAACATATAGGGGTGCTATATTAGACTAATTTGCTTAAATGTGTTCATCACACAAAGTATTGTTTTAATCAATCTTGTTTAGAAATCATATCGAATAAGTTAGCTACGGTGGAAGTTAACAAATTCATAAGTATTTCCTTAGAGCTTAGTGCGGTTAACTTTTTATATAGTGAGATTGATTTAAAGAAATTTTCTTTTCAGACCTGGTGATTTTTATATGTAAGATTACATTAGCTTCTCCTAAGTCTTTCATGACAATTGCACTCAATATTGAATTTACATCATTTATAACGTACAAGTTTGATTCAAAGTTTAACATACCATCTACGTATAAGCATATAATAGTGCATAAGCTATTTTCATACTTATACTAGTTGCATTTGTCACTTTCATTAACTTTGAATCCTCTAAAGATGATAAGATTACCAAATTTCTCTGTCATTGATTAGGAGCTTGTTTTAGTCCATAGAGAGATTTATCTAACTTACAAACTTTATTTTCTTTACCATGAACTATGAAACCTTCAAGTGTTCCATATAAATCTCTTCTTCTAATTCACTATTTAGGAAAGCGGACTTTACATCCATTTGATGTACTAAAAGATTATTATGACTGCTATAGAAATTAACACTTTAATTGAAGTGATTCTAGTCATTGAGGATAAGACATAAAAAAAAATTTATGTTTTCTCTTTGTCTAAAACCTTTAGCTAACTAGCTGCCAAAATGAGCTCACCTCAACATCTGTATGTTTCAGAGGACAAGAGGTCTCAGGTTCAAATCCTTCCACCTCTAAGTTGTACTTACAAAGACTTTTTTTTTTTTTAAATATAAAACCTTTAGCTATAAGTTTGGCCTTGTACTTGTTTATTGTTCCATCAAGGGTAGGTCTACTAAATGCTAGGTTCTATTTGATTCTAGAGAATCTATTTCATCATTAATAGCTTCTTGCCATAAGTTAAGGTAGACTACTAGAACTCGAGTCCCCACTAGTTAGACTATTGGAACTCGAGCTCCCACTATTTCTTGATTTGAAGGAAAATCTATCTTCAAAGAAGTCAATGTCATTTGATTCTATAATCATGTGGTCTAAGTCATAGAACTTATAAGCTTTAATATTGATTGCATATCCAATAAAGACACACTTTTAGGATCTAGAATTCTAACAAAGGGTAGACATTTTCCATTTCTGAAAAATGACAAGTTTGATTTCTTATTCTTAAAGGCTTTGTTAGGTGAAGTTGTATTCTTAAAGTTTGTATATGATTTAGTTTGTATAACTAAAACTAGAACGAGAACAAGAAAGAGATATAAACCCTGACTAGAACCTGAAAACAAATGTGAAAGATTACACAACCACAATATGATCAAGAACAAGAACAAGAATGCGATTTTTTTATTTTATAAACCATCAAAAAATTTACCGAATGAAAAATCTTTAAAATGACACAAATTGCTACCCTAATTGAGCACTATAATCTAAATCTTACATGCAACTAGAAATTGGAAATGTAAAGTGGGAAAGGAATGAAAATGTTACTTTCACCAAAAGCTTGAACTAAAGTTGTGGAAACGAATGAATGATGTTGACCACCTAGAATTGTGGATGGGATAAAACTATGGAGAATGAAAGTTGCAGGTAATTTGGTTTGAGGAGGAAATTCACGAGTAAGAAACAAGAGGAATAAGAAAAAGTTTGTAGGCTTTGGGAGGAACAAATGATCGAATGTGGACAGAGGTTACTTGAACTCAAAATTTTTAAACAACCAAAATTATGTTGGGCAAGAACAAGTAATGCCAGACGAGAACGAGAAATTTGTTGAAGCGAATTGGACTCGTATGCGTTTTGGAGGTATTTTGGTAAATTTGCAGGTGATTGACATTATCAAAAGATGATTGCTCATTAGAATTTGAATTGTGGGCTACTACTCATTTGGACCTCCAAATGGGGACCAATAGTACAATTTTCCCCCTTTTATTTTAGGCCATCAATGCTAGTTTCCCTAATTTCTTTATTATTTTAAATTATTCATAACCTTTTGCGTTGAAGAAAAGTAAGTTGTAAACATAATTTTAAAGAGAAAACTACAACTTTTTTAAAATTACTTTTCAAATTTACTAAAATAAAATAATTGGTTAATTTAGATATATAGATCAAAACGACAAAATCTTTACGACTCATGTAACAAAAGAAAACCCATAAACACACTATTATTTTTTCATAAATTTCAGATTTGTCTTGTCGAATTTTAATTTCCTAGGACAACAAATATTGTTTTTTTTCATAATTCGTGTGCATCTTCTTCATATTACTTCTCTCTTCTCTTTCTTTATGTGTCCCAACTTCTTATTGCTTGTGATTTATTCATTTTATTTTTCATAATTTCTTCCTTCTTCGTCATCTCTCATTTTTTTTTATCTTCTTTTTTCACTACATGATCATGTACCAAACTTTGAACGAACACGAACTGTAATCTATTTTAGATAGATAGAGATAGATAAATGATAAGTGATAGATCTAAATGATTGTATAATAGTAGTATCTAAATGATCGTGTACCTAGATCGATTATGTAACAATTGACCGAT
The DNA here is from genome assembly GCF_000004075.3 of Cucumis sativus. Lineage (NCBI taxonomy): Eukaryota > Viridiplantae > Streptophyta > Magnoliopsida > Cucurbitales > Cucurbitaceae > Cucumis > Cucumis sativus. The sequence goes on from NC_026658.2 coordinate 10,483,256, forward strand.
TAGTCGCGTGGTAATTTTGTTATTTCACATTGTGAACTTCTAGGTTTTTTTCCATTTTCAAAATTATTGTAAATATTTATGGGTTTTATTATATTATTTAAAAGAAAACTTAATTAATTCAAGGTGTTGTAAAAAATTAAAAGATTAAAAATAAACCTAATTTAAAAAGAGGAGATGCATTAGGATCAATTTACTACACGTATTTAAAAAGAGGAGATTAAAAATTTACTATGTGAATGTTTAGCGGGTTCGGTATAGTTTAAAGTGTAAAGGGGTGGATCCGACCTTTTATTTATGTATCAAATAAAATAGAATTTAGTGTCTCCCTCTATCTTATCTGGCAGAAGAAGAAGTAAAAGAAAGTAAGAAAAGAAAACAAAGAAATAAAGAAATAAGGGGAAGAAAATGGACCCGAAATAACCGCCATTCGGGTCCTTATTCAGATGATGAAAAAACCCTAGAAAACTTTAACTTACTTGGAGCAGTGCGTGTGCCATACGCTTGCTCCTTCCCATCCCTTCTTCCCTTCTTCCCTTCTCTCCCCTCTTTCATTCTTCCATTACCCCTTCTTTTCCCTTCCCATAATCATCTCTTTACCTCTGATTCCCTTTTTTCTGGTGATTTTTTCCTTTTTTTTTTCTTTGTTTATGTTCCCTCAATCTACGATTTTTCGATGCTTTCATTTTGATTGCCTTCTCTGCTCCTTTTTTTTTTTTTTTTAAAAAGTTCGTTGCTGGATTCTATGCATCTAATTGCTTCTCTATTTCTGTGCAGTGTTTAGATGGCGGATCGATTGACGCGTATAGCTATAGTGAGTTCGGATAGGTGCAAGCCTAAAAAGTGCCGTCAGGAATGCAAGAAGAGCTGTCCGGTTGTTAAGACTGGTATTTATGTTCCTTTTTTTTTTCTTTTACCTTCTTGTTCTGTTGGAATTTGATTGTCTGATTGTGATGAATTTGATATCGTTTCGTTGATATGATCTTCTTTCGGATGCGAATAGGAAGTAGTAGTGTTTCAGTTAGGCGGATGCTGAGTTTGTTGTTCTAATGGAGTTGTGGATTCATGTATTACGGTTTGTCTTTGATGACTGTTGAGGTTTTCACCGAGCTAGAGAGTTCTAGTGATCCGATGGCAACTTTGTTCTGAAACCTAATTTACGTTTGTCGAAAAATGTAGAATTATCTTTCAAGACAGTCGCCAACTACCCAGCGACTTGGATTTGAATTTCTTATTCATTTCTGATTGTAATTCTATATCCACAAGAGTTTGATTGCGGAAAATTTCGTAAAACAGCCGTCTGTCTACGTGCATGTTTTGGATATTTGTTTTGGCCTGTAATTAATTTTTAATTGGCTCGAATTGCGACTTTATTTTTATCAGTAGTCAGTACTATGGTGGCTCTGCCGTAATTACTTAATTGCTTACCTATTTTTTCTCCTGGAAAATGCATGATTGTTTGGTCTTTTCGTGAGAGTTCAATTTTTTAATCTCATTGATATATGATAAGCAGGTTTAGCCATTTGAATATTTAGTTAATATGAATGATTCATAAGCAACTTCTTTTTTTAATTGTGATTTTTTTTAAATAATAAGAATCCGACTAGCAACAATAATCATCATGGACTCATGCAACAAGTTTCTTTATCAGAGTTTATGTATTTGCTACTTCATTAAATTTTGATTTCTCTTCAGGTAAACTGTGTATTGAGGTTACCCCAGCTGCTAAGATTGCTTTTATCTCAGAAGAACTCTGTATTGGATGCGGTATATGTGTCAAGGTTTGTGCAAGTTGTTGTTTATGTTTGTCTATAAATAAATTATTTTAGCATTCTTATAATGTGTTAATGAGTAATTATAATGGACTATTATACCAATTGTTCTGATCAAATAATACAATGATACAGAAATGCCCATTTGAAGCAATTCAAATCATCAATTTGCCGAAGGATTTAGATAAAGATACAACACATCGATATGGCCCAAACACCTTCAAACTGCACAGGTTATTTCTGGACTAAGCTTCTAAGTTTATCAATTTGTTTCATCTGGTTCAAAATTGAAGGGCAATCTGATTGTAGGCTGCCAGTTCCTCGGCCCGGGCAAGTTCTTGGTTTGGTTGGAACAAATGGTATCGGGAAGTCCACAGCACTGAAAGTTTTGGCTGGAAAGCTGAAACCAAATCTTGGTCGTTTCAATGTAACATTCTCGATTGCCTTTTATGCTTAACTTTGTTGTGTTAAGGCTCAACCGTTTCATGAATATTTGCAGAACCCTCCAGATTGGCAGGAGATATTGACTTACTTTCGAGGATCCGAGTTGCAAAATTATTTTACACGTATCCTTGAAGACAATCTAAAGGTAACATGAAACACTTTACTTCATAATCTATCAAATGTATGAAGTGGTCATTTTAGGTTCATACCGTTTGTAATTATTTGAAAATAAGAAAACGTAGTTGGAAAATGGTTGGTGGATTTAATATCTTTCTTTGCATACCTATTTTATTTGTCTGATAGGCCTTCGTGAAACTTAGATCTATTGTCTTAATTGATTGGTTTTTCTGAAGAATTTCTCATATTACCTCTATTTTGTCTCCTAAGTTTTTCTTGTGCACTTCTTTTGAATTTTTGTCGTTGTGTAATGGAACGAGAATTTTCTAGGTGGTGGGTTTTATTATGTCTTGTGGCAGGTTTGTTGTTTTACTATCTTGTGCGGAGTGTTGATGGAGAGAGAAAATTATAATTTTTAGAGGGGTGTAGTGATCTTTGAATAAGGTTGGGGTGTGCGAGGTTTGGTGTCTTGTCATGGGTGCTTGTTTATTGGTTTTTTTTTTTTTTTTTCATATTATCAACTTAGTATTATTCTATTGGATTGGAGCTCATTCTTGTTGGTAGTTGAGGGTTTTTTGTAGGAATGTTTTATTTGCTGTTGTAAACATGGATTAAATATACCCCATACTGTTTCTACTTTAATTGCATACGAGTAGTAACATGCTTTACCAAACTTCGACTAGAGTGGTTACATGTTCTAGTGCTGGACAACAAAATCACTCAACATTACTTGTTTTTGTTTGCGGCACCTTTTCTTAAAATTTAATTTTGTACAGATAAACCTTTTCTGAATTGATGAAAATGTACTAGGCAAGAGTAACTTTTTGTTGTCATTAATAATGACCGATTTTTCACTTTTATGTTAGGCAATCATAAAGCCCAATATGTTGATCACATTCCAAAAGCTGTTCAAGGGAATGTTGGCCAGGTGCTAGAGCAAAAAGATGAGAGGGATATGAAGCAAGAACTTTGTCATGATCTTGAGCTTAACCAGGTTATAGATCGCAATGTTGGTGATCTGTCTGGTGGAGAACTTCAAAGATTTGCCATTGCTGTTGTTGCCATACAGAATGCAGAGATATATATGTTCGATGAACCCTCAAGTTACCTTGATGTGAAACAGAGACTTAAAGCTGCCCAAGTTATTCGATCTTTGCTTAGGCCCAATAGGTACCGTTGGTCTCTTTTTATCATATTCCTAGCATTTTGTTCCTCTTATCTTAGTTTGTCACAGTTCATGGATCCTTTTGCAGCTATGTAATTGTTGTGGAGCACGATCTTAGTGTCTTGGATTACTTATCTGACTTCATTTGCTGTCTCTATGGGAAACCGGGTGCTTATGGAGTTGTGACCCTTCCCTTCTCGGTTAGGGAAGGGATCAACATCTTCTTGGCTGGATTTGTTCCCACAGAAAATCTACGATTTAGAGATGAATCTCTTACATTCAAGGTTGGTGATTCTGCTGACTTTCAACACCAGAATAGAATGTTTAGACCATTGCAATTATCCTTTTTTTATTTTTCTTGTAGGTTGCTGAGACTCCTCAGGAAAGTGCAGAGGAAATTGAAACATATGCACGATATAAGTACCCAACCATGAGTAAAACTCAAGGAAATTTCAAGCTTCGTGTGATAGAAGGTGAATTTACTGATTCACAGATTATTGTGATGCTTGGTGAAAATGGAACAGGGAAGACAACATTTATTCGTATGCTGGTATTTGGTCTTTCCATTACTTATTTCTAGTTCTTTTCTCTCTTTTAATTTTAGTAAATAGCAAATGTCCCATTAGCCATATCTCTCATCCTAAGCATTTAATCCACCATTGACTGCATTTGCAGGCTGGTTTGTTGAAACCTGATTCTGTCGAAGGCTCTGATATTGAGATTCCTGAGTTCAACGTTTCTTACAAGCCCCAGAAGATCAGTCCTAAGTTCCAATCCACTGTCCGGCACTTGCTACATCAGAAAATAAGAGAGTCCTATATGCATCCGCAATTTGTTTCAGACGTAATGAAACCCTTACTTATCGAACAATTAATGGACCAGGAAGTCGTGAATCTTTCTGGAGGAGAGTTGCAGAGAGTCGCTTTGTGCCTCTGCCTTGGAAAGGTACAATTACATTGTTTCTTAAATAATAACCTTTCATCCAATATCATCGGGAAGCTGTATTAGCTGAAAGGAATGAATCTGTGTTGCCTGGATAGTATATGAATGAGACTAGAATTTAGATTTTTCTGTGTCATTATTTTTGTTCTTGACTAACATTAGTATTTCAGGGGAATGATTAGTATATTGGTTTATTCTAATGCTTGCAGCCTGCAGATATCTATCTGATAGATGAACCAAGTGCTTACCTTGATTCTGAGCAGCGTATTGTTGCTTCAAAAGTCATCAAGAGATTTATTCTTCACGCAAAAAAGACTGCCTTTGTGGTCGAACACGATTTTATTATGGCAACTTATCTCGCAGATCGCGTTATTGTTTATGAGGGTCAGCCATCAGTTGATTGTACTGCTAATTGTCCTCAGTCCCTGTTGACTGGAATGAATCTCTTCTTATCTGTAAGACACGTTTCTTCTAACCCACTTCACATCCTTTCCTTTTGGATTAGTATACCATATCTTAAGATGCAAAACTAGTTGGAGCAATACTCTAGACCTAACGATAATCACTGACGAGTCTTCTTCTTTTGATTGATCGCAGCATCTTGATATTACGTTTAGAAGAGATCCAACAAATTACAGGCCACGAATTAACAAGGTTGACTCGGCAAAGGATCGTGAACAGAAGTCAGCTGGCTCATACTATTACTTGGACGATTAAGAATTTTGCAGGTGTAATTCTTCATTCCTCCTACCCTCCTACATTATTTTCCAATAATAAAAGGTAGATTTCTTATGTTTTCTTGCGTATGCAGGTGAGGAGGCTGGTTTTTTAACCTATAGAGAGCAGCATGTCCGAAGCTGAATGGTCGAATGTTCATCTTCATCTTTGAAAGAGGTGCAAAAGAGGGGGAGAGGACATTGTTTCATTTTGTGGAATCTGTGTTTTTGGCTTATTGGTTTTAATTTAAAAGAAGCAGGCAGGCAGGCAGGGCAGGGCATGTAGTATATTTCTCTTTATGACCTGCTTTTAGCAAATTCAAAAGTTTTCTCAGCCATCATGAGGCAAGTCCATCTTGAATGTTGTTTGCTTTTTTTCCTCCTAAATTTATATTTGATCATTAGATTTTCAAACATATTAAGGAACAAAATAGTATTTCGCACATTTTAGATTTTGTAATGCGGCAATTTCTTTCGCTCAAGTTTTTAGAGGAATGAGTAGTTTTCTTTTCTTTTTCTTCCTCCTTTTATATTACTAGATTTTGAGGTGCATTTACTTACCCTTCCCCCCTATCTCAATCTTTTCTGTGCGTTTAATCTCTGAAAGCTTGAGTTAAGAGTTTGGGATGCGATTCAAAATTAGGCAACTACTACTACTTCTACGTTTGAAGATCTATCAGATGCATTCTTGATTTATCTTATCTATAAAATTTAAGGGCAAATATCAAATTTAGGTCCTTACCTATTAATTTTTCTATTTAAATTCTAAAACAAGAGTTGTATTAATTTAAACGTTAAATATGTGAATTTGAACTTTCAACTTTTATAATCATATCAATTTAATCTTTTAATATTATTAAGTAAATGATTTATCAATATTGCGAGGAAGAAATTTAATCTTTTAACATTATTAAGTAACTGATTTATCAATATTGCGAGGAAGAAAGGATGAAAGACTCAAATTCTTTGAACCTTGTCATTTACTTCATTGGAGAATCCCCTTTTAGGAAGGCGAGCCACTTGCTACTTTTTAGATGGAAGAGCCGACTTCCTCTCTCGACTCCTACAACTCATAAACTCAATTATGCTTAGCCTTGCTCCTTCTAACTCCTTGCAACTTCTCTTTCAGATGGATTGGCGACTACGACTCGAGCGGATGTGACTCGGTCTGACCCGACAAAAGGCCTTTATGCCTCTCTCTTGCATCCAGATTGGGTTGTGCTATGGCTCCCGATCTAACGATAAGGAGGGATTTGACTCGTGAAGCATAGCATATACAATACAAAAGAATATTAGCTTCTTTCAACAAGGTCAAAAGAAAAAGCCTCTACACTCACTTGTCTCGGTCGCAACATCCACCCATTGAATGGGGAAGGTCGAGCTGGAGATTAAGGGCTTTCTTCCCTGCGTCGATTGATTGATTCTCCTTTCAGCCAAGACAATGGATCCCTATAGATCAAGGTGTGCCTCCTAGGGTGCGCCTCGTCCTCCTCGTGACAGATCGAATCAAGAACCTCTGCAGGAAGAGATAATTCAATTCTTTCCGTGGACTCTGAAGGCATAAAACTCTCCCATCAAGCATCAAACTCCTTCATTGATAGTAATCTACAATAAAGATAGGATGTTTTCTCACGGAGCGGTCTTCTCTGGTATCAAAATCTCAATCGCATATTCCATTGCGCCTCTTCCTTTATTCCCGACTACTAAGGGCAGAATGAAGAAAAACAAAGGTCCAGATGAACATAATGCTTTAAAGCCGAAGGAAAAAAGGATATTGTTGGAGTTTTATTTTTCATTGATTGTGCTCGGTCGCTTTGTTTCGCGCCTTGCCGCAGGTTTAGAAGGAGACATCAAAATAGATCAATGAATGGGTCTTTGAACCTCTTTCTCCTATTTAGTCTAGGCTTTCTTCCCCAGCTACCTTTACAGAGATATGTTCATCCCCAGACTGAGAGTGAAAAACACAAGGCTATTTGTCTGGTTCGACGCCTCGTCTCGAGTTTTCGATCTCTTTGACATGCTTCTTCTTTTCGAGGTCAAGCCTCTCCTCTAAGTCTCTCTATTCTCCCCTCTCCTCTATATAGAAAGTCGAACTTCTTCACCCCTCTCCCCAACCGCTGTCATCTTCTTCGCTCCCACAACGAGAAAAATGGAGATTTGACCTCTCGAGTCTTATTCCTTTAATGAACTTCGCCCATAGGCGAGTCCAAAAATGGGTCCAATTAGAGCTAGAAGGACGGTGGTCTGGCTTAGCGAGAGTGAATTTTGAGAGTAGATTATGTATTATGTAAGGAATCGTTATGGATGCAGTAGGTCGAGTAAGCCACGCAGAGTTTGGAATCCACATCAGACTGATCGCAGGATCGAAATCCACTCTGCAGTTGGGGTTATGGAAGGAAGTTTCTTAGGCCTATGCTTTCTTCCCACCACCTCTCTTTAGCAGGCGTATTTCTTCATAAGCTCAGAGGTGATAAGATTTAAATCACCACTTTCTTGAATCTACTAAAATCAAGGCCTTTTTTCTCTTCTAGTTTTTTCTTGAACTGATACGCTAGACTTTCCTTGGACCTAGGACCTCTTAGAGTTTTGCATCCAAAAAGGCTGAGAAATTGGCATGCTTTCAAGGGATGAGAAGTCTTCTGATTTTTGAGCAATTTGATGGTTGAATTCGGACTGATGGCTTTTTTTATTGAACTTTCTGGCCTTCCCACTTTGATTCGTATTTATGGTCCTTGACGAAAACGGAGGGGATGGACCCAACCCATGGGCGCTCGGTAGCCTAATTTATGAATTTCTTTGACTCACAAATTTCATTGCTCCTCCGCAATATTCTTTGCGCTTCGATCATTCAATATTCTTTCAGTTCCACGCAATATTCTTTGTGCCTAACTATGGATTCAAGATGATATTCTTTCTTTTTGAATTCCACTTATTTTATTTCTAGTTGGACTTTACCCACAGAGGACTGATTAATGGAACTAAAACCCGCTACGTGGGCATTGAAGGACCTCCAACGCAAAGAAGAAAGATATTGTAGATTGAGAGTGAGTTCGTCATTGCAAGAACGGTTCTCATCTCAGAACTCTGATAATCATATGAGGAGGTTTAGGATACATAAGAAGATCATAAGGACCATTTCAGCAGGACTCGAATTTCGATTTTGTTAAGTCGATGTGATGTAATCAGGACTCACCTATTTAAGCAAGGAATGAATCGAAGCGGGAAAGAAAGTCAAAGGAATCTTCCTTAGCAGTTTTGTTGTGGCTGTATGAGCAGTCTTCAGTGGCCCTGAGTAAAGAAAGAGGCCTAAGCATATTAGATAGAGACTATAAAGCTCTTCTGAGCTTGATAAAGGCACTTTATTACTTTCTAATATCAACTTATTAGATTCGCAAATTTCAATCATAAAAAAGAACTTGATAAACCACTGGAATATTATTATATCTTCTTATTTCTTGAGCAGAGCTTGATAAACCACTTATATATTCTAAGATCAACCACTATTTATCGTTTCGTCATATTGAATTTCACCTTGTTTGAAATTTTCCTAATAAATGAGGGATTGGCCTTCATTCTCGGGTCGGATCGGCTGATAAGTCATCCAAATGGGTTTCCATTGTCTTGGAAAGTAGAGAAGCCCGTAGATTCAATATTCTTTTCACCTATTGGCTCTTTGAACATGAAATTTGCCAACCCTCTTCTCAAATTCTTTGCTCCTCACCCCCGTCCCCCGTTCGAAGGACTTCTTTATCCATTAGTAGTTAGGAGTATTAAGACTAAAGGACTATCCATATTAACCTATGGCGTCTTCAGACCAGTTCGGAGGACTATCCATTAGAAGGGCTGACTTTAGGCCTCAGTAGATGAAGATAGACTCAATGAAATTTGAGAGAAGGTGCCATAAGACAGGAATATTCTTGAGAAGATTCTTTATATATTGATTCTTTTAGTGTGGAAGTTTGATTCGATCGACCACAAAAAAGCTTACCAAAGATATTCGTTCATTAAGAACGAAGGCAAATCAAGAAGATTCTTGTTGCGGACGAAAGGTAATTATCTCTTGAACCTGGATTGGATGAGGGATAGATTGATGGAAATGGTAGACATGCGCAGTGGAATAAAGATCAAAATTTTACTCTAATTGCAACTAAACAAGTTTAGTGATTAACATGCATAAAAAACCCTAAAATAACAAAGATAGGGTTAAAAGAACAACCTCATCTTTGATGCTTTTCTTTTCTTGTAATCTCCTCACGTGCTTTTCACGATCTTCTCACGAAATCAAAGTTGGGACTACCACTAGCGTTGACCCGCTATTCTTCGGACTTAGAATCGAGTTGTGAGACTAAAAAATGGTGGAGAAAATAGAGAGATGAGATTCTTCGGAGGAACCTAACTTTTAGTTTTTTTTTTTTTTTTCTTATGTTGTGAGACTCAAATGAAAAGTGTTCTTGGTTTTATTTTGTAATTCTCAATTACAAAATTAATTTTTAATTTCAAATCCAAGAGTCATTTCATCTTTGCACAAAACTTGTTTACAAGTAAACTACATGCAAGAGCTTCCCTATCTCACCACTTGGCATTCTTAGTGGGGTAGGTGTCTTGCATGTAATAAGCTACTTGCATATCACATGCAAGTGATAAGCTTGTCAAATGTCAACAAGTGTTATTATTTAAATTAGTCTAAGGGCAATATGGTAATTCAACATTTAAATCAAATTCAAAGTTTAACTTTTTCAAGTCTAAAGTCATCATTTTGACTTTTAACCATTTTGTTTGTCTTGACTAATTTCAATCTCCCAAGCATGAATCCGTAATCATTTCTCCAAAATTCAAATCACATTTGAATATAAAGTCGGTCAAAGTTTGATTTTTCAAAGTCAAAAGTCAACATTTTGACTTTTTACATTTTTTATATTTTTCATCAATTCCGAGCTTCCAAATATGAATCCATATTCATATTAAATCACATTTAAACATAAAGCTCTATCTTAAATTATAACCAATGACTATATTAGATATATTTGTCGTTTTCTCTCTCTTTACCTAATTCAAACAATTCAAATTATTCCATCATAATGTTCTAAGTTGATTTCCTTGTGAGCTAGCAGGAAACCTAATGGACCAATAGATAAGGGGCTTCAACGATCTTAGATTAACTGGCTAAACTCTTTAGACCGAGTTAATCAACCTTCGTTAACTAAATGGTCATCCCACTAAAGTCTCGTAGTTGCACTCCCCCACTATAAATATATTTGTGTCTACGTGATATAACCATGATAAGTAAGTTAATCCTTCACAGGTTGTTCATAATCTCGACTGGGTCAAAGTATCGTTTTACCTCGAGATTATATCTTTTCTCCTTAAGTCCACTAATCCACTATTCAACAATTGATTTAAGGTCCAACCTTTAAACCGAATCCCTCTCGAGCCAATGAGAGGGTGGAGCCCCTTGTTCAAGACCTGGATTCAATCCTTAAGGGAACAACCTATCTACTAACCCTAGAGTGGATAGGAGTGAATTTCGTCTTGCTCTCTATGTCCCTAGCTATCCACCCGGTGTTACCCCTGAAATGGAAGACTTATTGAACCAACGTCATTGAGCTGCCCTCACCTATGCAGATCTAAAGATAATCTCGTGTGAACAGAAGTTCATAATTAGCTCAGGATTAAGATTAAGTTACACTGGATATCTATAAACGAAATAGTCAGTTTTACAAAGTTAGCGGTGTTATAAGTTAAAAGTGACTATTTCATGGATCCGGTCTTATGTAAACTCTTTACATAGGATGCACCCACTTTCATGTCTCTACACGAACGATTTAGGATCACATCGTTTGTACTAACTACAAAACGATCCACATCCATAATGTCCCTAGACTAAGGTGCCCAGTCGTATTCGTATACTATAGACTATTTAGGCTATTTACTCGAACTTGATCCACGTTTATGTCTCTACATAAAGTTCAAGTTTACATAATAATAGCATTGGGACCTTAGTTTATTAGCTTTAAGATTATAGTATCAATAACAACTTATTGAGTAGAATATGATTACAAACTACGAGTTTTAGGACATAAATTCCAACATAGATGATCCCAGGACTAGAAACAAGGAAAAGCATCAACAGAGATATGGTCTTTCAGTTGCATAAGATAGGGTTGTTGCATCATCAGATCAATAGTCCGCGCGAACTAGGGTAGATTTCTTGAAGCATTAGGTTGCGAACTTGAAGCATGTTGTACCTTTTCACGGGCTGAAACTTCTCCTTTTCGAGATCAATCGTATCCAGACCAGACTGGATTGAGGAGACTTTTTGAAGTAGGTCAATATGTCCCAATAGAATGAGAAAGATTATGCTCGAGATCTGCCCACGGAGTGGTGCGAGACAGGATGCACGCGAGAACTCTAGATTAAGGAGTGGTTTTTGTCCGATCTGAATATTCAAAGGAAATGCAAACTGATCCTTTTCATCCTTTGAGACTTGGAGCCCTTTGTTGATAAATGAGATCTTTGAATTTGCCAGTCAAAAGGTTTTGACTTTCCTAGGACACGACTAACTCCCTAACAAATGACGTTGGTTCCAACTTACTATTGCATTCCCCGGGAAAAAGGATATTCAAAGCCAGCACTCGAGTGAGTTTATAAACGAGAGGAGTGAAACTGCAAGACTGTCAAAATCAAGCTCTAGATGAGTTGACGACTCGCAGGGGAGAGGATAACTGTTCTATCAAAATCTTATTGAATCTTATAATTTCATTCACACTTGAGTAGGTCCCCGCTACGTGGTTATAGAAAGATTACGAGAAATAGAAAGAAAATTTATTTCTTATCGAATTCTAGATATTATTAGATGCACTTATAGATTATCTTTGATTTAAGGCCTAAGTTCATCATTAAGAAGGAGAAAGAGAATAAGAGTTCTTGATCTTAACTTTAGATTCATATCGGATTATGATCCATTCTTATATAATCCATTTCATATATGTATTCATTGCAATTCACATCTGAAAATTCATTGAATAGGCGATCAGACTGAATGAATTGAGAAGGGGCTAGGAAGGAGCGGAAGACATAGCAATGTAGGCGAAGCGATTGGTGAAGCGATTCAGAGGAGTGCAAGTGCACACAACAAGGATAGGAGAGCGATTATGAAATAAACAAGGGCAAAGCCGAAATCATAGGGCAGAGGATCATAGTTGGTACAAGGGACGAGTGGTATGAATTTCGTTGACTAATATAGCAATCGTCACTCATTTCTTAATAAGGCTACCCAATTCTCCCAAAAATAGATAGTGAAGACTCATTCAAAGTAGTAGCCATGTCTAAATAATCATAGGAAAGATTCTTCATAGGCATCATGATTTCCTTTGATCTGGAGTTGGGGCAGTCTGAGTCCGCTCTTTCTATGGGGCACAAAGCCTTGAATGATCAGTTTTCCGAAGCGTATATGAACTCAATTCTCAATTTCTAGGTTAGACAATGAGTTGAAAAGAAGAAAGATCTCGTATCTCCACTTATATCGTAATCTGTCTATGCAGAATCAGAAATAAGAATTTGACTGGTTAGAAGACCAAATAAGCAAAAGACTCAATTTAGGAAGCATAAGATGAGGAAGGAAGGGCAAATGATAAGGGATGCAGGCTAAATCCTCTTTGAATTGTCCTCAGGAATTTGCTAACAGAAGAGTTTGACAAGAGAGCGGATTAGTTCATTTGAGTTAAACCCGAAAAGAATCATAAAGACTAGGATTATGAGTGGAAGGTAGGGTCAACTCTCAAGTTTCGGGATAGGCCCAACTTAGAACGATGTCAAAGGTTTCGAAAGTTCACATTTAACTACTAGGTGGTCTAACTTTGAGTAATATTAAATTTTTTTGTCCACAAAGGCCGAACAGTGATGCTCCAGACTCAGTTTTTTGGTTCCGTCCCGAAACGTCGAAAAAAGGGTCAATGCTATGGCTTAAAAAGAGACAGCCCAACTTAGAACGGGTGTCAAAGGTCTCGAAAGTTCACATCTAACTACTGGGTGGTCTCATTTTGAGTATTATTAAAGTTTTTTCCCACAAATACCGAATGGTGATGCCCTAGACTCAATTTTTTGCTTCCATCCCAAAACTTCGAAAAAATGACCAATGCTATGGCCTATAAAGAGACGGCCCAACTTAGAACGATGTCAAATGTCATGAAAGTTCACATTTAACTACTAGGTAGTCTCATTTTGAGTAATATCAAAGGTTTTTGCCCAAAAAGCCAAACGGTGATGCCCCGAACTTAGTTTTTTGGTTCTGTCTTGAAACGTAAAAAAAAACAGCCAATGTTATAGCCTAGAAAGAGACGACCTAACTTAGAACAATATCAAAGGTCTTGAAAGTTCACATCTAACTACTGGGTGGTCTCATTTTGAGTAGTATCAAAGTTTTTTGTCCACAAAAGTTGAACGGCGATGTTCCGAACTCAGTTTTTTGGTTTCGTCCCGAAACGTCAAAAAAGGGCCAATGCTATGGCCTAGAACGAGACAACCCAACTTATAACGATGTCAAAGGTCTCGAAAGTTCACATCTAACTACTGGGTGGTCTCATTTTGAGTAATATCAAAGTTATTTGTTCACAAAAGCTGAACGGTGATGCCTTAGACTCAGTTTTTTGGTTACGTCCCATAACGTCGAAAAAAGAGCCAATGTTATGGCCTAGAAAGAGACGACCCAACTTAGAAGTTGTCAAAAGTCTCGAAAATTCACATCTATCTGTTGTATGGTCTCATTTTGAGTAATATCAAAGTTTTTTGTCCACAAAAGCCGAAGGGTGATGTCCCGGACTCAGTTTTTTGATTCCGTCCCGAAACGTAGACAAAAAAGACCAATGTTATGGCCTAGAAAGAGACGTTCCAACTTAGAAGTTGTGAAAGGTTTCGAAAGTTCACATCTAACTACTAGTGGTCTCATTTTGAGTAATATCAAATTTTTTGCCCACAAAAGCCGAACGGTTATGCCCCAAACTCAGTTGTTTGGTTCCATCCCGAAACGCCGGAAAAAAGAGCCAATGTTTTGGCCTAGAAAGAGACGACCCAACTTAGAACGATATTCAAAGGTCTCGAAAGTTCACATCTAACTACTGGGTAAGAAGGCTAATATGAAAAGTCCTCTGAACAGATGCAAAGAATATTGTGATTGATTTTTGTCCATATTCACTTTCTTTCTGTCTTTTATTGAGCTCTCCTTTATCGAATTTTCTCTTTCTTTCTCTTCTTTAAGCAAGTCGTTCATATAAAATATGGTATTCCAAAACTCTCAGTTTTAAATCAGTTGTTAATAAGAGATTATCGAGAGATATAGGTCAAAGAAATTTCCATCCTTGAAAAGAAAAAGTTAGGGGTCCAAAGAGAAAGCCTATGCTATAGAAGTTCAAAGAAAAAGACAGAAGTTTGAGCTAATGTAATAAAGATGCGTCTTCTCATTCCAAAGACTGGATACAATTTCTTTCAATTAGGGATAGCTCTATGGGATCTATGGAATATCTCTCTCTCAATCACCCAAGTAAAGAAGAGAGAAAGATAAATAAAGATCAATCCAAAGATTTCTCTATCACCTTCTCCTTCGATCAAGTAGCTATCGTCCCGATTCATAACCTGTATCGATGACTTGAGTTGCTTTGTTCGCGCTTGAGACATATTCTACCCTCCTACTTTGAAAGAGCCTTAAACCTCAATTTTTCCTCTGGAGCCTATGAGAACCTCTCCTTAGTCTAGACAACAGCCACTTCCTCTTTCTTTTATGATAAGACAATGGAGGAATAAAATCGACGGTAGCATATTCCAACTTGGGATAGACTTCTGACTATTTTCCACAACTTTGATGAATGAAACTGAGACAGATTCCACATAATGAAAGGAAACTACCACTGAATCAACTACGAATTCCCTGTCTGTGACCCTACATCAAGTCTAGAGGACTCATTCCCTTGATTCCAAGACTTTTGGCTCTTCGGCAACTGCTACAGAGACAACCTCGTTCATTGACTTTCTACCGAAAGAAAGATCGAACTCTCTTGCTAGCAGAGAGCTTTTTTACGGAGTTTATTCAAAATGAACCATGAGCTGCTCTTCCTCTTTCTTCTTCCTCAACTGGGACCGATCCCCTTTTATCTTACCAATTTGCCTACCGCCTTAATGAACAGGGAGAATTGAGACTAATAGGCTGTAGATGTGTCTTTCAATTAGTCTCCGTGTAGTGGATTTTGTTGGGATTTATGTCTTAAAACTCATAGATTGTAAATGTAATCCATTGACCATTATTAATAAACTGTTATTATTGTAATAATTGTTATTGATTAAATTATTAGTTTTGTCTTAATAACTCAAATTTAATAAACTAGCATCCTAAGTTGTTTAATGAGTCTTGAACAATATGTAAAGACATACATGGATCAATGTTCAAGATCAGGTTAAAGGGTCTATAGTATAAGGATATGGCTGGGTACCTTATCCTGGTAACACTATTGATACAGCTCCATTTGTATTTGATATAAACACAATGATCCAACGTGTTTGTGTAGTTGACATGCGAGTGAGGGTATCCTATGCAATGAGTTTGCATAAGACCGGACCACGAAATAATAACCATTAAATGTAACTCCGTTAACTAATTAAATTTCTATTTCACTAGGATGGCCTAGGTAACTTAGTCTTAATTTTAAGTGTGTTATGAACTTCTGTTCACGAAGGATTGTCCTTTGATTTGTATGGATGAGAGTGGCCAGATCGTCGACTCAATAAGCTTATCATTTTGGGGACAAGACCAAGTGGGGAGCTGGGAACATAATTACACACGATGTAATTCACTCATTCCCTACTTAGGGTAGGGTAAGTAGATGAGTGTTCTCTTAAATGATGTCTCCACGTCTTGAATAAAGAGCCATACCCTATTTGAAAAACAAAAGAATAAAAGAAAAATAAAAGCATAGAATAGAAAAAAATAGAAATGGAAAAAAAACAAATATTTGAGATAGAAAAGAAAAAACAAACAAAAAGAAAAACGGGAAAGAAAATAGAAAACAAGGAAAAGAACTTGAATTTAAAAAAAGAAAATCTTCTTTTGTCTGGGTCACCACCATTCCAAAGAAAAGAAGTTAATTTTCACGTTCAAACACACCACATCTAATCCTCTCCAATCCTCTCCATGTTCAAACACAACAACTCTAATCTTCAGTCCACCATTGACCATAAATTAAAAAAGAAAAAAACTTTGGAGAAGGCAAATACATAAGGAAGGATGATAAACAACTAACCAAAATCATTTTTGCTCTAACTTTCTTCTTTATTTATAGAGGAAGAAAGATGTTGGAGATTCTCCAGCTTTTCCTCCAACTCTTCAATAAATGTGTTAAGATTGTGTTAGTACTTGGAATTAGTTTCTAATCTTTTTCTTTATTAAAAAAACAAACAAATAAGTTAATTCTTTAATTTTTTTTGTTTTCCTAAATAAATCTAGGATTGAAAAAAAAAAATCAAATTAGGAGATAAAAAAAAAATCAAAACTTTCACTTAAATTCACATTTTTATAAGTTGACAATATTTCATTTATATCATTTTTAAAGTCTCAATTATCCCATTAAATTCATGGGTTGGCCCTATTCCAAAGGTTTTTTGTTAAAATCAAATTTCAATTTAAAATTGACATTCGGTTATATTACAAACTTCATCTAACATTTTAACTACACTTATGTCAAAATGCATAGTGTGATTAATTTGACATATTAACTCAAGTCAAAGTCAAGAACAAATCACTTGTACTTTTGGTTTTTCGAGACTCGCCCACCCATACACGTGCACTAATCTCAAAAAGGGGTATTTGTTAAGCAAAAAATTTTGACTAATTAAATTATGTCACATCATCATAGTAAATAGGATCCAATAAACAAATTGGCTCAAGCCCAAGTCCAAGAAGCATATGGGTCCAAGTCCAAACCCAACTTGCAAATGGGCTCAAGTCCAAGCCCACCAAGCAAATGAGCCCAAACCCACCTAAAGCCCATAAAATTTCTCTATAAATAGAGACCATTGTCATTCATTTTTTAGGATCTTTGGTTGAAGGAAGAATTGAAGCTCTGAAGTACTGAAGCTTTGAAGAATTGAAGATTCAAACTTCTAAAAAAGCTCTCAAGACGTGCAAGTTTTTATCAAGCTCGAGATCAACATCTTTTAAAAGAATGAAGACTTGGAAGGTTAAACTTTCCTTGGATTCCAGAAGATCGAAGCTCAAATTGATTTGCAACTACAACATTCTAAAAACCGAATATCAATAAGTTCTAAGTTTTAACTTGTATTCGAGTGAAAGCATCAAATGAGTAAATATTAGATATTGTATATGTTATATCAATCAATATATAACGTTCAATTCCACAAATCAAATTTCTTCTACTTCAGAATATGCATTTATAAAATATAATTAAACTATGTAATATATATATATATATATATATATAATACTAGTTCGGACTCTATGTGAAATAGATAGAAAATATCTTAAAGTACTCATTAGTTCTTAAAATAAAATACTTTAAATCAAATGCTAAAAACATAAATGTGGAATTTTGATTGTGAAGGTGTGACCGCCTTCTATGAAAAAAAAAAAAAAATCAGAGCTTTTATGTTGATCCGAGGTTTTATGTGCATGACATTAAATAGCACAATTTTGAGTGGTCTATTAGTGATAAACTTTAATGTGAAATTGATGGAAATTTAAGAAGTAAAACGTGTTGTGGGGGTCTCAACCGTTGTTATCGAAAGTTCAAAAGGTAACTTACTTTCAATAATTGGGTTGTTGCCCCACCTCACTATGCATCAATTGAAATTGAAAGATATTGATGTTTAAGTTTATACTACTTTTTTCTTTGCTTAGAGAAATTCATTCCTTACTATTTTAACTATAATACAATGGTAGTCATTCGTGGGGATTGTTGGGAATGACTATCATTGTACTATTTTATAATTGATGTTTCATTTGGACATTAATAATAATGTAATATTTATTTTATTTTATAATTCTAATAATTATTCTTTTTAATATATATATTGAAAAGAAAAGATTTTGGTGTGAAGTTCTTTCTTAACAAAAAAGCCTTAATTCTGCGAGTGCACGTTTGAGTTTGAAAAGTTGTGTTAACCTTGGAGAGCAACTAACATAAACGATTTAACATCAAGGACGTGCAAAATTTTGTTTCAAGGTAGTGGTTCGATATAACACAACTAAAATCGACAATGATCAACTGTGTTTTCCAACAACTCTTATAATTTTCTTGTGGTTTTACACTTTTTCTTTTTCTTTTTCATTTTCATTTTTTTTTTTTGTTCATTAACTCTAAAGAATGGTTTAATTACATCTCTAAATTGGTGTTTTGTAACACTTTTGTTTAATATTATATGAGCCATCATTTTACGTTGTTGGAAACATAAATATTGAGAAATTAGGGATTTTATTCTTTCTAGATTTTAGGTTTCCGTTTTTTTAGTTCCTAAATGATATTTTTATTTAGTGTTAATTTTGAGTTTGGTTTTAATTTTTGTTGTCCCTATTAACTTTACTCTAAGTTTTATTTTAACTTTACTCTAACTTTTATTTCAATTTTATTTCTAAATTTCAACATTTATACTTGAACTCCAATTTTTCATTAAAAAACTACTATTGTGCATTTAGTTGTGTTAATGTATATTAATTAATTAAAAGAAGTAAAATGAGGTTTATCATTTTTCAAATCATTAAAAAATTAAATTTAACTTGATGAAAATGTGTTTAAAAGTAAAATAAAACAGCAGCGAATTGTTATTAATGGAGTGATGTTAATCAAATTTTAAATATGACAAAAGGTGATGTTAATCCTTTATCCAAATTAAAATCAGTTTGGAATATGCAAACATATCCTAAATCCTTGACACTCCTATACCTAAATTAGAACAAAACTCAAAATCGATAGCATTTTGAAACGTAAGACTCAAATCTAAATGGTACTACTCTTGAACAAATGAAGCATATACAAGTTTGTTCCTAAAATTGTATGAATTTGGGTTGGGTAGCTGAAGGAGAAGAAAGTAATTTGAGAGTAAATGGTACTTCATGTTTTGGGCCTAAAAGTAGAAGAATAATTGGGGTACATGAATGAATAAGGGCCCATAAATTTCTTCTCAAGTCCAAAACTGGCCCCATAGCTCAATATTTGGGCTCTAAATTATTTTAAATGTTATTGAGAAACAAGAATCAAAACAAAACCTATTATCTCTAAATCAAATGGTTGAACATAGATATTAATATAAAAAAATATCAATGTAATAATAAGAAAAAGCAAAAGAAAATATTTAGAATCAGAATGAGTTAGTTATACTGTGTTTGTTGAAAAGGAAAAGTATATATTGATCCATAAGTTTAATTTAAAATAAAGGAAAAGGAAAAATGAGAGCCAAAAATAGAAAAAGGATATATGGTAAAATAAAAAATAGGGAGGGAAAGGAGAGAGATATGATTTTTTTTTTTTTTTTTAATTTAAAAAAAAGAAAATGAAAGAAAAGGAGAAGAGAGGGGACATACAGTCAGTACATTGAAATGACAACACAGCCCCACGCTTGTCCCCTTCCACTCAACCAAATTAATTAATCAAAAAACAAATCCTTTTTTTTATTTTTTTTTTTAATTTTGTCATAGATGAGGGGACTAAATTTCTATATAACCTTTAAACTCCTTTCTGGATTTTTAACCTATCAAATTATATATATGAGATAATATCATTTTACTACATCTATCAAATTTAAAGATCAACCAATCATTTTTATTCTAAAAAGAAATTATATCATTTTACTTTTATATATTTTAAAGAGATTCCCTTTTATTATTTTCAAATTTTATCTTAATTTTACACTAATGTTTCACAAACATTGAAACCAAATGCAACTAAAAATGTAAATGAAAACACACACAAAATAATAATAATAATACTTCAAAATAGTCTTTTAGATTTTTTAGTCTCACAACAATTAAAATCTTTGTTTATTGATCACTAAATCTTGAGATGTGGTCTTCTCTCAATGTGTCATCTTAAAAACAATAATCAACAAAGGCAAAGAAACAGAAATAGAATTTTAGTTTCATCCACATTTATAAAAGCTAGTCTCATACTACTCCACTTGCAAACCATATACTTGTCTCTTCCAAAATTAAACTTTTAAATTATTGAAATACATAAATCAAATTAGACCATTCATAATAACTAAATTTACTTATCTACACTTTTAGATGTGAGATTAATAAAATGGATTGTCATAAAATAGATTATTTATAATAGATTTTTTTTAAAAAAAAACAAAAAGAAGTCTTAATTGAGAGTCTAAATTGACTTGTTTACCATGGTTTAAAAGTTTAATCAATACAATTATCTCATACAATACTTAAACAAAATATAATATATAGAGGTGTATATATCACATCTAGGTCCCTCCTTCCAGTAGTCACCTTCATATTTTTTTAAAATTGTTTTAACTCTCTTATTCTATCCAACTTATAATTAGATCAAATCTCCAACTTCAAGAAATTAGTGTTTTTTTCAATTATCGATGAACCAAACCGATCACTTTTGACTAATGATCCAACTAAATGATCTAGAGCATGACTTTATACTATTCGTTAGGAGACACATTTTAACCATAATTATATATTATCTACTTTTTAGTTGGAAGTGCAAATTAAAGTACATTTGTTGTATAGTTTCACTCAAAAAATGAGCTATTTACCAATGATTTTTCTAGTGTATAGTTAATGTGGGGACTTAAAGCATTCCCCACCAAATTGAGAAGAATAGGATTCTGATTTGAAGGGGAAAAAAATAATCTATTTACTATTGTAAAGGAGGAAAAAAGGGCATTGGACACAAAAACTCAATACATATTTTGTACAATATATATGATCATGCAATAAAACATATCCAAATTTGATATGGAATGTGAACAGCCAACTTCTATATATGCACTACTCTATTAATGGTTTTTATATTATTCTTTTGTCTTCAAAGATTCACTTTCTGAAATTGGAAAAATAAGGATTAAAAAGTTTGAATAATATAAAGTTTTTTATTTTGAATTCTTTGTGTGTACATGGAGAGATTTTGTACAATAATAAATGTTTGAAAAATATAGCACACAATGTGTTTCCTTATGTACCTTGCTTTTGTTGTCTTACTACATCTCTTTGCTTCTTCTCTTATCTTAGTTATGTAAACAAAGTATATATATATATATATAGATCGATTATTTAATCGTCTGTGTATATTATATGATTTAAGGACGACAATGGGCCAACGTCCACTGGGAAAAAAAGAGTTTCTATGACATTGTATAGCTAAACCAAACTAAGAGGAGAAAAAAATTAAATGTGCTATAAAATTTTGAAGAAAAGGTGCTCTTTTTTATTTATTTGTGTTTTTGAACCATTACGACAATTTTTAGCGTCGTCAAGTGTATAACGAACTTTTATTATGTTGAGAATTTTTTATTGAAAAAATCAAGGCGACTCACGCTTGATATAAGGTAGATGGACTACTTATCTCATTCTTAATTGATTTTAAGATGGAATTTTATATTATTAAATAAATAAATTGCATTAAATATAAGTAATTTGTTTCCGTTTAAAGATTAGTAAAAGGGATCGTCGTTCGGGTTGTATTTACTAAAATTTCAAACTAATAAATATATTATTTAAATCCTAAACATGCTTTCACAAGTGAATTATTTATGATTATTTGTTATATTGGTAGTGTTTGTGTTACAAACTATTTTAATGTAGGATATAGTATTTTTTGTTTAAGGATGTTTGAGTATAGTAAACAACAGAGAACAAAATAGAGAATGAGAGAAGAATAATGTAAGTAATTTTAACTTTTTTTTTTTATGTTGAATTTTGGGTGTTATTTAAGAATTTGTTTGTTTTTGTGGGTTTTGGATGAATTAAGTATTGAAGGAAGAATGGTTAACTATTTGAGAGTTTGAGAGTTTTGGTTATTAGTTGGTATTTGTATAATTGAATTGTGGAATAAATAAATAATTATATTTATGGGTAATGTAATTATTAAGTTTTTATATCTTGGTTATTGGTGAAATAAAAAGAAGAAAGATTGTTTCGATGGGTAATTAAGGTGGAGAGAGAGAGAGTTTTATTGGAAAGTTAAAAAGAGAAAAGAAACTAATAATAATATTTATTATTACTAATAATAGTAAATATCATTATTGAATAGGTATTCTCTCGTTTTACGTGCATCATCTTCTCCACCACATTCTTCTTCCCTCGGAAACCCTAGCAACCGCCAAGGTTTCGGGCGGTGCCTCCGTCCGACAGTCCTCCAACTGAAGCCTTGTCGCCGTTTGTCTTCCGTCGTCGGTCGTCCTCGCAAACATCTGGTCTCCTTCACCATCGTCGTGAAGCAGCCAAAGCAAGTCTTCTTCGTTCGTCCGAAGCCGAAGCGTCACGAATCGCGCATCCCAATCGTCTGCGACCGCCAACTCGTTCGCACATGTAGGCTTTAGTCTTCTGCACCGTGTTTCTTCACCCGAGCCGTCCGTGCCATCTCTCTACACATGAGTTCCTCGCATCGACTACCTTCTTAGCCGAGTCGTGAGCCCCTTCCTTGGTTCCTTAACCATCTTTGCTTTGGAGCCATATTTGGAGAGGCTTTTTGGTAAGTACTTGATTGGGTTAGGTATACCCATCAAATTGTGAATTCTTGGTTTTAAGTAATTATAAATTATAGATTTGAGTTGGTCTATTTTGCTTGAAGGTCTAGCTAATTTTATTGGAGGACTTCATCCATCAATTTTCTTATTCAAGGTGTTTGGTTACAACCTTGGCCTTTGGGTACGTTGAAGACTTAAGTTTTGGTCTTTGGGTACGTTGAAGACTTAAGTTAAATTTAGATGATGGTTGACAAGTTTATTAATCTAAGTTTCGTTATGATTAGGATTCGTCTATTTGGAGAACTTTTGGATGTTGTTGATAAGATTAATTTTTTTTTTTTGCAAATCTTAAGGTAAGAGATTCGACTATTAGATCCTCCCATCATGTTTTCCCTTGGTATGCATTAGCGTAGCTATAATGTATGTGATGTAACTAATGTGATTGCTAAGGATGTAAGATAACGATAGCTACATAGAAAATCGTTGTGATATGAATGAGATGTACCCTGATTGGGACATGCTATGAGTTATGTTTATATAGGTCATGATATTTACGATATGATATGTTTATATAGGCTATGATGTTATGTTAGATTATTGTTAGAATCATACCTTATGGGTGTCCCTTCGGATCACCACCTATTTATGCGTGTGGCCAGTTTTATGTGTAATAAGACGGGATCACTTACAATCCGACTCTCCTGTAGGGTGTTTCCTTTGGGGTCACCGAGAGCCCAGATGTGTCCCTAGGGAATCTCTAAATAGCGTGCCTTCGGAGCACCATAGATAAATGGTACCTTCTTACAAGACTCTAATGGAAATCTAATAGACACATAGCGGACTAATAACAAGTCCCTTACTGAGTATAAATTTATACTCATATTTTACAATGTTTAATTTTACTCATGCATGTGTGGCCAGTTTTATGTGTAATAAGACGGGATCACTTATAGTCCGACTCTCCTGTAGGGTGTTTCCTTCGGGGTCACCGAGAGCCCAGATGTGTCCCTAGGGAATCTCTAGATAGCATGCCTTCGGGAGCACAATAGATAAATTGTACCTTCTTACAAGACTCTAATGAAAATCTAATAGACACATAGCGGACTAATAACAAGTCCCTAGCTTACTGAGTATAAATTTATACTCATGCTTTACAATGTTTAATTTTACCGGTAACGGTAGAGATAAAGGCAAGCTGACGAATGACAATAAGTGATCGTGGTTCGTCATAGGGAATAGTTCCGTTTTCTTCCACACTTAGATTCAAGAACTCATGTTTACCATTGGTTTTCCTTCTATTTTATATTTTGTTAAATTTTTCTGGGGCCAAACTAGTATTTTAATTAGTTATTTTATTCTCTCTTTATGTATTTTATTACTTATTTTAACTAAATATTTAAAATATTTCCTTAAACTTCAGTATTTTTTTGTATTTAAAAATAAAAAGTCTATATTTTTTTAAATGGTAATGACTTCAACTTAGTAGGAAAATTGGGTCACTACAGTTGGTATCAGAGATAAGTTTTAGATTCTGTAGACTGACTTACGATGTAAGTCTTTAATTTTTATCCCTATGGTTAATAAGGTCCTTCATCACTTGCCTGAATTAAACTAGATAAATAACTATGTATGTTATGAATGAATCGTAGTAAAAGACTTTTAATGGTGGGATTTAGGAAAAATGCTGCCACGTAGAAGTGTTCGTAGAGGTGGTAGGGGAGGTAGAGGAGTTGGACGTAATCAGCGTGAGGGACAACCTGAAGGACAGTTGGCTATACAAGCTATCGACCCTACTGCACCTGTCACTCAAGCAGACCTTGTTACCATGGAGTAAAGGTATAGAGTCTTGTTTGAAGTAATGGCACAACGACAACCTATCCAGCAGACCCAGACAACTTCTATTCAGGCACCCGCTGCAGGTGTTCATATTCCAACTACAAGAGTACATGCCCCAGTTATAGCCCAGAACCTACTAGACATGCTTTCAGCAGGAGCCAAGCACCTGAGGGACTTTAGGAAGTAGAACCCTCAGACTTTCGATGGATCTTTGGCAGACCCTACCAAGGCATAAATGTGGTTGAGTTCGGTGAAGACTATCTTTCGCTATATGAAGTGCCCCAATGACCAAAAAGTTCAGTGCGTCGTGTATTTACTGACTAAAAAAGATAAAGGCTAGTGGGAGTCCACAGATAGGATACTGGGTGGAGATATGAGTCAGATCACCTAGGAGTAGTTCAAGGAGAACTTTTATGCCTAATTATTCTCCGCCATAGTGAGAGAGGCCAAGTGCCAAGAGTTCCTAAAACTTGAGCAAGGCAACATGACCGTGGAGGAGTATGATCAGGAATTTGACGCGTTATCCCAGTTTGCATCTGAGTTAGTGAGAACCGAGGTTGAGAGAGCCGACAAGTTCGTCAGAGATCCAGGGTTTCGTTTGCGTCCTTATACCAACTACCCAAGCTAATGCACTATGCATGATAGTACACTTGAGTTTGCATGAGAGGTCGGAGTTGGCCAAGGCTGCAAAGAAGGGGCCAACTTCAGGGAAGAAACAAAAGGTTGGCAGTAACCTATAGCAGCACTATAGAGGAATTTGAGATTAGGTGGTTTGTTCCAATGACATCAACACCAAGTCGCTCAGGCAGGCAAAACCTTGAGGGAATTAACCATGTGTCCTAATTGTGGAAGACCTCATTCAGATCATTGCCTAGCAGGAAGTAGAGTATGTTACAAGTGCAAGCAACTTGAGCATTTAGCTGATAAGTGCCCTCAGAAATCGTTCAGGACTGTTTCGAATCAGATTTCCACATCCCATCAGGGGAGAGTTTTTGCCACTAATAGGTAGGAGACCAAGAGAGCCGGCACAGTGGTGACAGGTACGTTCCCAATCTTGGGGCACCTTGCTTTAATATTATTTGACTCGGGTCCTCTCATTCTTTTATATCCTCAATGTTTGTTCAGTGTCTGTCTCTACTCAATCTGGAGAAATTATGTTGTCAAGAGAAAAGATAAAAACATGTCAAATAGAAATAGCAGAGCATGTTTTAGATGTAACCTTATTAGTATTAGACATGTGAGATTTTGATGTAATATTAAACATGAATTGGCTATCTGCTAACCATGCAAGCATAGATTGTTCTCACAAGGAGGTAGTTTTTAACCCTCATGAGGCAACTAGTTTCAAGTATAAGGGAGTAGAGACTGTGGTCCTACCCAAAGTTATTTCGACCATGAAGGCCAGTAATTAAGCTGCTCGACCAGGGTACCTGGAGTATTTTAGTTAGTGTTGTAGACACTAGAGAGCCCGAGGTATCCTTATCATCTGGGCCAGTGGTAAGGGAATACTCTAATGTTTTTTCAAAAGAACTTCTAGGACTTCCGCCTCACAGAGGTCGATTTTGCCATCGAGTTGGAACCAGACACTGGTCCCATATCGAGAGTCCCATACAGAATGGCTCCAGCTGAACTGAAGGAGTTAAAGGTTCAGTTGCAAGAATTGCTGGACAAAGGCTTTATTCAACCTAGTGTGTCAGCTTGGCAAGCACCAATATTATTTGTCAAGAAGAAAGATGGGTCGATGCGTGTTTGCATTGACTATAGAGAGCTCAACAAGGTGATAGTCAAGAACAAATATCCATTGCCTAAAATTGATGACCTATTTGATCAGTTATAGGGAGCCACTGTGTTCTCTAAGATTGATTTACGTTTAGGATATCACCAGTTGAGGATTAGGGAGAGTGATATCTCAAGATTGCCTTTCGTTCCAAATATGGATATTATGAGTTTATTGTGATGTTCTTTGGTTTGACAAATGCTCATGTTACATTTATGGAATCGATGAACAAGGTGTTTAAGAATTTCTTAGACACTTTTGTGATAGTTATTATTGATGACATCTTGGTTTACCCCAAGACAAAGAATCAGGTCTTAGAGACTCTTCGAGCCAATAGGTTGTATGCCAAGTTTTTCAAGTGTGAGTTCTGGCTGAAGTAGATGTCGTTACTTGGTCATGTAGTATCCAGTGAGAGAGTTTTCTATGGACCCAGCGAAGATCGAAACCGTTACCAGTTGACCTCGACCTTCTACAGTTAGTGAAGTTCAAAGTTTTCTAGGCTTAGCAGGTTATTACAGAAGGTTTGTGGAAGGTTTCTCTCGTATAGCCAATCCTCTAACCCAGCTAATCAGGAAGGGGACTCCTTTTGTTTGGAGTCAAGCATGTGAGAGCAGTTTACAAGACCTTAAGCAGAAACTCGTTACTGCACCAGTCATTACAATGTCATATGGATCTAGGAGTTATGTGATTTATAATGATGCCTTTAAGAAAGGAATGGGTTGCATATTGATGCAACAAGGTAAGGTGGTTGCTTATGCTTCTCATCAGTTGAAGTGTCATGAGCAGAACTACCCTACACACTATTTAGAGTTGGCAGTAGTCGTTTTTGCACTTAAGATCTGGAGGCATTATTTATATGGTGAGAAGATTTAGATCTTCACAGACCATAAGAGCTTGAAATACTTCTTCACATAGAAGAAGTTAAATATGAGAACGCAGATGGCTCGAATTGGTCAAGGACTATGACTGTGAGATTTTATACCACCCAGGTAAGGCAAATGTGATAGTTGATGCTCTTAGTAGGATGGTATCACATTATGCAGCGCTCATTACTAGGCAGGCTCATTTGCATAGAGACATTGAGAGAGCAGAGATTACAGTTTCAGTAGAAAAAGTTACCTCACAATTAGCTCAATTATTAGTATAGCCAACTTTGAGGCAGAAAATTATTATTGCACAGCTCACTGATCCTTATTTGGTGGATAAGCACCGGTTAGCAGAAGCAGAGCAAGTTGAGGAGTTCTCTATATCCACTGATGAGCGACTCATGTTTGAGAAACGATTATGTGTGCCAACAAACAGTGTAGTTAAGACCGAGTTATTGACTGAGGCCCATAGTTCTCCATTTTATATGCATCTAGGTAGTACACAAATGTACCAGGACTTGAAGCGAGTTTACTGGTGGAGAAATATGAAGAGAGAGGTGGCAAACTTTATTAGTAAGTGTCTGGTGTGCCAGCAGATGAAGGCACCAAGACAGAAGCCAACAGGTTTGTTACAACCTTTGAGTGTGCTAAAGTGGAAGTGGGAGAATGTGTCTATGGACTTCATTTCAAGGTTGCCTAGGACTTTGAAGGGTTATACAGTGATATGGGTTATTGTTGATAGACTCACGAAGTCAGCACACTTCGTCCCAGAGAAGTCCACTTATACTACCAGTAAGTGGGCACATTTGTATATGACTGAGGTAGTGAGACTGCAAGGAGTGCCAATATGCATAGTTTCTAACAGAGATGCTCGTTTTACTTTCAAGTTTTGGAAAGGACTTCAAGCTGCCATGTGCACGAGATTGGACTTCAGTACAACTTTTCATCCTTAGGCTAATGGTCACACAAAGCGTTTGAATCAGATTCTGGAGGATATGTTGCGAGCTTGTGTGTTGGAGTGCTTAGGGAGTTGGGATTCCCATTTGCACTTGATGGAGTTCGCCTACAATAATAGCTGCCAGACTACTATTAGCATGGCATAGTTTGAAGCTCTGTATGGTAAGAGTTGTAGATCCTCTATTTGTTGGGGTGAGGTTGGTGAGCAGAGGATGTTAGGCCCTGTAGTTTAGACCACCAACGAAGTCATACAGAAGATTAGAGGTCGCATGTTGACAGCACAAAGCAGACAAAAGAGTTATGTTGATGAGCGACGTAGGAATCTTGAGTTTGATGTAGGGGACATGGTCTTTTTTAGGGTAGCACCTATGAAGGGTGTTCTGAGATTCGAGAAGAAGAGGAAGTTGAGTCCACGTTTTGTAAGACCGTTCGAGATTCTTGAGAGGATTGGCCCGTAGCTTATCATTTGGCTTTGCCTTCATCATTATCTGCAGTAGTTCATGACGTGTTCCATGTCTCCATGCTGAGAAAGTATGTAGCAGATCCTACACATATAGTTGATTATAAGCCATTACAAATTAACGAGAACTTGAGCTATGACAACCAGCCAGTTGAGATTTAGCGAAGGAAGTTAAACTGTTCCGTAACAGGGGAATTGCATTGGTTAAAGTTTTGTGGCGAAACCACAAGGTTGAGGAAGCTACTTGGAAGAGAGGGGACATCATGAGAGCTCATTATTCCGAGTTATTCAAGGATTAGAACTTTGGAGGACAAAAGTTTCTCAAAATAGGGGACATTGTAACCCTAAAGCTATTGTTGATAAGATTAATGATTTTTTTTGCAAATCTCAAGGTAATAGATTCTGCTATTAGATCCTTCCATCATGTTTTCCCTTGGTATGCATTAACATAACTATAATGTATGCTATGTAACTAATGTGACTGCTAAGGATGTTAGATAATGATAGTTACATAGAAAATCATTGTGATATGATTAAGATGTACCATGATTTGGCATGCTATGATTGAGTTATGTTTATATAGGTCATGATATTTATGATATGATATGTTTATATAGGCAGATTACTGTTAGAGTCATACCTTATGGGTGTCCCTCGAGATCACCACCTATTTACGCTTGTGTGGCCAGTTTTGTGTGTGATTTGATGAGATCACTTACAACTCTCCTGCATGGTATTTTCTTCAGGGTCACCGAGAGCCCAAATGTGTCCCTAAGGGATCTCTGGATAGCGTGCCTTCGGAAGCACAATAGATAGATAGTACCTTCTTACAGGACTCTAATGAGAATCTAACAGATACCTAACAAGACTAATAGCGAGTGCCTTATACTGAGTATAAACTTATACTCATGCTTTCCAATGTTTAATTTTACAGGCAACGGTTGAGGTAAAGACAAGCTGGCGAATGACAAGAAGTCATCGTGGTTTGCCATAGGGAATGGTTCAATTTTCTTCCGCACTTAGATTCCAGAACTCATGTTTACCATTGATTTTTTTTCTATTTTATATTTTATTAAATTTTTATGGGGCCTAAACTAGTAATTTAATCCATTATTTTAATTATTTATTTAGTTATTTTATTCTCCCTTTATATATTTTATTATTTATTTAAACTAAATATTTAAAATATTTCGTTAAACTTGAGTATTTTCTTGTATTTAAAAATAAAAAATCTATATATATTTAAATGGTAACGACTTCAATTTGGTATGAAAGTTGGGTGGTTACAATAATGAATATGTTATACCAAATAGAGTTTTGAATTAGTATTTACTCTGCATAAATATAGGTTTTACACAGACTATTATTATAGTTGGTGTCCCAAACATGGAGGGTACTATAATAACACGTTCCACCAACTTCTAGTTGATGCCCTAAAGAGAGTTAATCTTATAAATAACACTTTTTATCTATAAAAGAAAAATATCTTAATTGAGATAATAAAGAATCCATCCTAATTCACTTAAGTTTAATCCATTTGGAATTCAAACAAACTCAAATAAATTAATCTTATAATCCAACTTAGTTTTAAACAATATTTATACAGTAAGCTAAGACTGATCGAATTTTGACTATAAACCCTAGTTTCACTCTAAGAAACAAAATTTACAGAATATTAATTAACTTAACTGAATATACAATAATGACGGAATAATCATCTCTTTAAATTGCACTGCAAAAGAAAAATAAAGAAAAGAAAGAAAAGAAAAAGAATTATACATAACACATTGGACATTTATAGTGAAAGAAACAGTTGTTGGGTTTTAATAAAGAAAATATAAAATGGGTCAGTGTGTAACTGCAGTTTCAAACAGTTAAAAGAGAGAGAGAAAAATTGAAAAGAAAAGAAATTTAAAGAGAGAAAGAAAAGAGATGGAATTTGTCAATGACAATCTACAGAGGTTGAAAAGGCAAAAGGAATGAGAGAGACCTTGAATGGAGAAGATAAGACATGTGACTAACTATTGTCTTTTAAACAAACCCTAAAATCCCTTTTAACTTTCCTTCTTTTCAAAACTTGGGATCTAACAAATATATATTCTCACTTCCTAATTCCTTCTACCTTATCATTAATCTTTACTTTCTTCTCCATCTCATTTTAGTTCTTTTTTTAACCTTTCCTCCTCCTAGCTTTAATTTATTGATAATAATGTAGTTCTTTGTTTTTGTTTTTCTACTCTTAAGAACAAAAAGAAGACAACTTAGATAAAAAAAAAAAAAAATCTTTAAGAAATACATTATATATTATAGGATTAAGGACTCGAACTAAATGAGACGGATGATAAATAAAAGGGAAGTGAATTATAACTTAAATAATATTAGTTAGAATTACTCAAATCAATTACTTAAATATTTATTCTAAAACTTTTATTTAATTATTTTTTATAAATTGAATTAAAACTAACATCAAAATAAATTAAATTTATTATAAGTTCTTTCCAAAGTAATAATAAGTTATAGTTGGTTTAGGGTTATTTAAGAGGAAGATATATAGGTTAAGAAAGAGAAATTAAAAAATATTGATATCCATGAAATGAGGCATATACCATTTGGCAATTCTCTGCATAAGATATACTTTTTTTTTCTAAGAACAATGTGATCATATATGAGAAATTAATTAACGTACACTATTTTTCATTTAGGATAACACAAAAACTATATGAGTGGGAGATGAAAATGTGTATAAATAATATTTTAGTTTCATGGGTAATTCAGTATGGTATCCCTTTGGGTTATTTAAAAGTGAGAGAGTACAAAATTGTCATATATTATTACACATTGTCATGTGCATGCCCACAGTTTGCACGTGGGAATCAGTGCCCTTCTGAAAATCTCTTAACAAATAATAAGGATTTATCTATTTTATTTATTTTTTGTTTAAACGAAATAATAATAAATTTCTTCTTCCACAACCCATTCCTTTCACTGTTGCACTGTCCAACAATAGTACTAATCTGTTGTGTATTTATAATATCACCCTTCCTCGATTCTTTTTCCTCTCTCCACAATAACCAAATCTATATATTTATTTATTTCTTTTTACTAATTAACCCTCCTCCCTACTTGTAATCATTTCATCTTTTTACTTCTGAATTATAATGTTAAGAGATGAGTTTTCGTGAAGTTCCAGAATGCATTCTTTTACCTTCTCAACTGCTTTTCTTTTCTTGCACTCTTTGTCTAGTTGGAAAGTTAGAGTTAGAAAATGTTTGGTTTGGTTAGTTAATGTATGACACAAATATAAGGAGTAGTTAAGGTGTGTTGAGAGACGGAAGAGTTGATGATTTAAAGTAAATCAAATAATGAGATGAAAGGAATTGAGAAAAGGAGTGAATAAATGGTAGGGTACAAATACATTAAGGAGGAAGAAAGGGAGGAAGGCCCCCCCTCCTTATGTAAGTTATAATTAAACGAGTACCTACAAAGAAACAATAAAGAAGAGAAGAAAAAGAAAAAGAAAAAGAAAAAGAGAGATACAGGGGATATGAAGTTAGGGTTGTAATTAATTATGCAATAATAATGAGTTTGGGTACGACGTTTAAGCCGTTATTTTGATTTTTTTTTTTTGGTTTTTAGGGTTTGAATTATGTAATAATAACATTAAATGAATGGGGGAAAATGGAATGGCCAAGTTTAGGAATAATGTGTTGTGTACCATTTTCTGCCATTCTGTTCTGATTATCTAAAGGAGAGGGATTGAGAGGTCAATTCAAAAACATGTCTAAATCATCTCTTCCTTTTCTTTCTATATTATCACTCTCCTTGTGCTGTCATATCATCAATGAAATCTCATTCAAAACCATCACACTCCCGACTCTCATCCCCATATTATATATTCATTTCATTCCATACTTCCACATTTTCATCACTTCAATATCGGTATAAACATCACATAAATCCATATTTTATATCAAATTCCCCCAAACACAAAATCTAATCATCAAAATCTTAATAATTAAATGTTTATTTACTCTTTTTTTTTTTAGTTTTTTAAATTTTTCCAGCAATATCCAGCACATCAATATTTTTATAATCAAAATTTCTGTAAATTAGTTAACACTTTGATATTTCTACATCAATGTTTAAACTTTGCACCTAACTTATCTAATAAACACCCACCTCTTCGTACCCACCCTCTAATTTCTCTCTCTTTACATATAGATGTAACACTTATGGTAGCATAATTTAATTGGTGTTGAACCATCTGAGATAACTTAATGTCTAAGAAATTTTAATTTGTTAGGTTTGAACTTTTACACTCCTGATGTAATAGAATAGAGAGAAAATAACTTCTTTTTTTGTTTATAGGATATGAGTTTAATTTTCATTTAACCTCCTTTTTTTTTTTACACTAATTAACTAACTTAAATTTAAGTTTGATTTTAATTTAGTTTGTTGATTAATGAAGAAGAATTATAACTTTTTATAACTATTTAAGTTTACTATTCATTTTCATCTCTATCAAATTTAATTTAAAGATTGACGTCATAACTACTTCTTTTTATTTAATAGTAAATTTGCTATTAGTCTACATAGGATGCAAAATTTAAAAATATCTACCTAAGCCAATCGTTTATAAAACATAAAATCTATATTATATATAAAAGCTTATGTATTCAGAAATTTTTTACTTCATTTTAATTTTTATTACTCATTTTGATGACAATTTTATCATTCAATTTTAATACCTCAATAGTCGGTAAATTTTAACTCTTTCTCTTCATTTCTCTATCCATTTCAACGTTTGATTCAAAAATATTTATTTCCAGAAGAATTTTTATAGGCATGATAATAAATTCAATAAAGACTTTTAAAATTCTATAATCCACACTTTGTACCAATTTATTCAATATAAATGTATGGTATCCCTTACTTTCTTGAAGCAACAAATGTTAAGTGGAGAGAAAATTGCAAGGGAGACAAGAAAGATGAGAATATAAATATAAAGATAAACAGTGAATCTAGAAAATCATATCATCTAGGAGGAAAGAAAAATATAAGGAAAAAGACAAGATTTATTTCTTCAGGTGTTAGAGATCTATACAAATATTTTCTAGAAATATTATCTTCTTTTCTATTTTTTTGAAACTATTTTTCTTTTCGTTATTTTTTTTAGTTATATAGACGAGTAGAGTAGAATGGAAAATTTTCGTCCATATTCTTTTCTATTATATCTTCCTTTTATTTTTCTAGCTAAAATGTGAAAGTAAAATGACATAAAACTTTATTTTTATTATATATTTTATCTTAAATTAATTTATCTCTTTGTTATGCTTTTTAGGTCAACACTTCAAAATTTCTAACTTTTTTTAGAGTGTGTTTTTAAATTTAAAAATTAGTATTATTTTAGATGATAAAAATTAAATTTTTAGATATAAGCACACAACCAAAAGAGTTGAAAAAAACTGAAATTTGATGAAACTAAAATTTTTCTTCTTTGTAACTTCTACTTCTTTCAACGATCTTCAATAATATAATATTAATTTTAAAATATTCTATAATTTAGAGATATAATATAAATTTTTTTAAAAAATAAATTAAATATTATCACATTTTGATACATAATTAAACTTAAAATAAATAGATTAACTAAAAAAATAAATAAATGTTCGTATCCAATGTCTTAAAGATTTAAAGAAATAAATTTTGAAACATCTCTATTGTTAATTATAATTAACGATGAAATATCAATTATAAATAGAAGTAAGAAATGATGAGATGTAACTCTAAATTAAGTAAATATGAAAATATAATTATTAGTCAAATACTACTCTAACTTATATTATTAAGTTTATATTTTAAAAGGTAACATGCATCACATGCAACCTAGGTGAAAAATACTAGTTAATAAAATTGATAATGTTGTTCAAATATTTTACTTTATATTTTTAAAATGAGCCTTAATATTTTATGTACTTGAGACCTATCTAATTAATTGATAAAAAGTCTAAAAAAATTAAGTAATTTTTATATATAATGAAAGATCAAAAAATTTACCTTCTGTGTAACAAAGTCAAAACGTCCATGATATTTTCATTAATTTCAAGTTTACACTTGTATAATGTAAATGATTTATCCGTTCTTTTTTTCCTTTTTGAGATTTATTCATCTTCTTTTCATCTTATTAATTTTTTTTTATTATTTCTTCTTCATTTTACAATATTATGGTTATTTATGTAAATATTTACCAATTTATTCATTTACTCTTCCATATTTTTTCCTTATTCTTTATTTTTCATCTTTTTTTTTTCCTTTTGGTACAAGATCTCTAAATGATATATTGAAACAAATCTAAATGATCAGTTGTCTATCCTAAATAAACAGAGATCAATCACTATCACTAATATATCATTTAGATTTGGTATAACATCGTTTAGACTAGGTAAAGATCATTTAGACTAGGTACAATGGTACAAGATTGTTTAGGCTGGGTACAACGATATAAGACCATTTAGACTTGGATACAAAATTATTTTTCACATACATGTGACCAATATTAATAGTGGGACATTTTTGTTATTTTACGTTGCAGGCTTGTGAGCTTTTTCATTTTTTAAAATTGTTCTATATGGTGCAAATACACATGGATATATTTGTTAAAAAATAATATAATAAAACGACAAAATATTTATCTTGTATAAAATAATTGTGAAAACGGTAAAAGCCCACAGACCCACAATGAGAAGTGCAAAAAATGCTCCAGTCAACATGCAATTGATCGGTCACACGCGTGTGTGTAATTCTTTTTTTAAACGATCATAATACTCGATTATGTAGAAAATGTTACACAATCGTGTAGGTAGTATTAACACGATTGTGTAATTTTTTTTAACGGTAAGAAAAATGTTTCAAATCTAAACGATCGTGTTGACCACATTAAATGATCATGTTGACCATGGTAAGCGATCGTTTAAGATATATCAACTTTAAATTATGAAAACATTGCTTAAAATCTAAACAATCGTGTGACTAGGTAAGATATCATTTAAATTAGATCCACGTGATCGTGTAGTTCTTTTTAAACGATGGAAACAATGATTTCAAATCTAAACGACCGTGTTGGCCATGCTAAACGATTGCATTTACTAGGTAAGCGATCGTTTAGATCGTATCAAAGTAATATTTAAACTATCTTTATATTCTAGAAGAAGAGCTAGAAGAAAGAAAGAAGAAGATGAAGAAAGAAAGAAAAAGAAGATGAATAAAAATAGAAGAAAGAAAATATGGAAGAGGAGCTGAAGAAATTTGGAAAGAAAAGATGAACAAATTAGGAAGAGGAGTTGAAAAAACCGGGAAGAGTAATGAATAAATCCCAAAGAAGAGTAAGAAAGAGAAGTGACCAATTGTTTGAAATATTAACGACAGATTTGGAATTTATGAAAATATTTTACCGCTTCATAGACTTTTCAATTTTTGTTACACATGCCGTAAATATTTTGGTGTTTTGTTACGTTTATGAAAATTAACCTATTTATAGATAGCTAAAATGAACAACCAAGTTCAATCGACAACGAACATGTAATCGATTTTGAGAGGTTCAATCTCTTAATCTATGTATAGGAAAAAAACACCTTATAATATAATCATCTTTAAATGGAACTGTTTTTTAGAAGACAAACATATTTATGTAAAATAAGTTTAAAAGTGATATTTAGCAAAATCAATCAAAATATTTATAAAATATAACAAAGTTTTATATTATATCGATAATAGATCATTTTGATAGAACTTCTATCCATGTCTAAGATTGTATGAATAGATATTGGCATATAGTCTCTTAGTGACTATATACCTCTATCATTGACATAGTCTTAAATTTTGTAAATATTTTTCTCAATTCTATCCTTTGTATTATTAATTTCAGTAAGATAATTGAACCAAAAATAGATAAAGAAAAATAAGCAACATTATTGTATGGTTTTTGAGCTCATAGTTCTTCCCATCTCAATCAAGTCTATTGAAGCATCATCAAGCTTATATGACTTGCCATTTTTTAAAATTAAAATTCATTCTTTTCTACTTTTGTTAACCATTTTCTTTTTCATAATTTCCACATGATAAACGATTAGTCAATGAAACTTTTTCTCTCATCTAATCTATGAATTGTTGCAATCTTAATTAAATGTCATCGGAATCTTGAAAAAAATGTAAATAATTCAAAGAGATATATTAAATGAGCATTCACGAATGATGTATAATTGTCAAAACATCAAAATCACTAAATCAAGCTATCATAACCTAAATTTTTGATGTCACATGCTGCAAGATCTAATATGATAGAGATACAATAATATTGTAACAAATCATAGAGTAATAATTAAGAGATCAATAATCTCATAAGTAAGATGAAATTTCGGAGATCATATGTGGACTTTTCGATATTATAATTGTCTACACAAGAGATCAACATTCAATTGTTTACCCAACAAGAAATTAAATAATAATTACAATAAAAAAATCTAATTATTTAGTTATATTACTAATGTCAATTCGACTTTGGACCCATTTCAATACTCAACCGGTTTATTAGCATTTTAGACTTCTTACCTTTAAATTCTAGCTATATACATCCTAACTTCGAGGAAGGTTAGAATACACAGAATTTGTTATCTCGCACCCCAAATAACAAAGTGTGAACTTGTTGATGAGTCAATAAGTGAGAATGTTGAGGCGATACACCCTAGCGGGGTTAAATAAGGAAATGCTTCGATACTTAGTTATATTATATCACATTATATGTTAGGTGGAATATGTATTTTTTTATTCTCTCCTCTAATAATATAACTGTTCTTTTTGTGTTTGTAGATGTCACTGACATGCTATTAGTGAAATACATAAAAAAAAAGGAAAAAAAGTAGGTTGATTCAATGCTTTAACAAAGGTTAGGTTTTGTTTGCATAACTTTTGGTTTATTTTAAGGTTAGGTTTTGTTGCATAACTTTTGGTTTATTTGATAGTTTGGCTCAAATTTATTTGAGGAGATTTGGATGACCTATAAGATGAACTACGTCGTCTCGCACAAAATCGTGGTGCTTTGTCTAACACACTTAACCTTGAAGATGATATTGTGTCAAGTTGAATACAAAAATAGTCACTCATATTTATACTTGTCTCATCTAACACTGTTGTGGAGCCTTTACAATGATATAGCGATACCAAAGGAAGAGAAGTGTCTAGATATTCTCAATTTGGTAATTTGTTGGCTAGCTTAAGATCTTGTTCCTTTTTTTTTTTTTGGTTGATATATAAGTCTTGATCTCGACACTTGTGGTTAGCCAAGACTTCCCCATCCTTTCATTTTGTAGGAGTGTGGGTTTAATGGACATGGTGACCTTGTGCTATGAATTAATTCATTAGGTTGATCAACCATAAAAAATTTGTATACGGACAATTCGAGCATAACCTTAAGTATTAAGCATAAACTTAAGTACTAGTTAGAAAGAGATGTTCTTAGCTACTAAAATAGTTAAGAGAACCTTCAAACTTTCCAACATTCTATATCATTGACTTAAAAACTAAAGTACTAATTTGTATGTTAGGTTTAGCAAAATGTGTAAATTTGTTTATTTTAGGTATTAAACTGATTTATCCCCCCAAACTATATGAATCCAAGAAAACATAAACAAATTAAGTTAACCTTTTATATCACATCTAAACTACATTTAGATTGCACATAATTATACAGGTTGTAATAACCTATCTCCAAATATAGATTATAATTTTTAATGTTTAAAAATATGAGTATGAATAATGTATTTTGTTTTAGAGGCAGTAGAATTCTACAAGATGTTGGAAAATTACTGTTTTGCACATAAAGTTGAAATGAAATTGGAAGAAGAGCCACCAAAAGAACAAGCAGAAAAAACATACAAAATTGCATTATTTTGTGAAAGAAATTAAAGGTGATGGGACCTATGTTGCACCCAAAACCATAATTTGAGGGAAGTTATGGTGTGATAAAAATGGGCCACACAACTAACAAAAGTTTAGCTTCACCTTGCACTTATGTTCATGGTTTGCCTGAAAAATTAGGTCATAGTCAGAGCCCATTAATCATTGAAGCACCCAGAGGTCCCAAAACAAAAATGGTATTAGTAACTACTAATGCAACTAATTAATTTGATGTTTTTACGATTAGTAAACCCTCACGCTTCTTAAGTAATTAATCTACTAGAGATACAAATAATTTGATCTACTTTTACAATTAACTATTTTACATTTAACGGTTCAAAGTTGCCATATCATATTAATTGATGACAACTCCTTCGTAATAATTTCTCGAAAGATAGAGAGAGAAATTTAGAAAGAGATCGATATTAATTTTCACTAAATAAAATTCAAAATCTCAAGATGATAGGTGGAACGGTGTTAAACCCTCGTACATTCTAGTAAATATTACTACTAAAACATAAATAATTTGATATATTTTTGACAATTTTTCTTTCCTCCATGTTATTTAGTAGTTCAAATTATTCATACCATATTCTTGTGATAGCTTCCTTAAAATAATTTGTAGCGAGATAAAAGAAAGAGAATTTAGGATAGGAAAAGTATTAAATTCTTACTAAATAAAACTCAAACCACTCAAACTTCAAGGTGTTAAACCCTCACACTTTCTAGTAACTTGTGCTATCGGTAAATAATTTCAATTTCACTTTCTTACATTATCGTGTAAGTTCAAAACTGTCATTCTATACTACTACGTGAACTCTCTCACTATAAATCCTCTCGTTATAGAGAGTGAATTTAAGAAGAGAAAGAGAAGAGTTACATTCTCACCAAATAAAACTCAAAACCTCATGTTAACGATGATGATCTAATTTAATCGTATCAATGAAATTTATAAAAACTATTATTAGTATTTGTGAGGTTTGAAGTTTATAAAAGGTTACAATAAGTGAAAATGATAATGAAAGGAGTTTTAACATTTTTATAGAATCTCTTCCTCTATTTTGATACCATCGTTAAATAACACTAAATTTAAAAGTTGGTGAAAAGAGAGAAGAGTAAGAAGAAGAGAAAGGGAAGGTAAGAGGTAGGGCAGAAATCTGCAACCCACTTAAGAATGCTGATATACATAATCTTATGTCAATGATGGTTGGTACCCTAATTGGTGGAGAGAAACTCAAATAAGGGTTTGTAAGAAAGTGGTCTGTCTTCTCTTTGTTACCTTTAGTGGTGTGCAGATATTGACTCTAATTTTGTCAAATTCCCAATTACTACACATCCCCACTTTAATTTTATTTTCACACGCATACACATATATAAACTCTCCTCCATAAATATTTCACAACCTTAGTCATTATCAGATTTGATCACAAGTTTCTAACTAAGGGTTATTTTAGGGTTCTTATCCAAGTTTAAATCTCTTAATTTTTTTTTCTTTGAAAAGCTATAATATAGGATGACTTTTGAAAATATTTGGATAATGATATTGATTGATAGTTCACCCTATAAAAAAAAATCAACAGTTAAACTTAAACCAAGACAGAAGATGATAGCTTAAGTTTTATAGGCCTAATTTATTGTTTTATTATAATTAATTCTTATATAATTCTTTGTTTGATCAAAGTATATGTTTCGATAATTTTCTGTTGCTTTTCCTTTATAGTTATTTAAAAAACTCATTCTAAACATGCTCTAACTTAATTAAATGATCTTACAATCTAATAAAAGACAAGATAGATACATGAGATAAGGTTAGATTGGTTTAAATAGCTCTTTGCCACTTATATTTGGAATTTAAATTTTATAATATAGTTCAAGAATAAAGTTATAATCTCAATATTGTTATAGTTTAAAAGAAAATTTCATATATACTTTAAAGAAAGTATGAAAAGCACACATATATTGGTATATTATATAATTGATGTTTCCATCATTTTTTTTTTGAAGACTTTGGCTTAAAAGATTATTTCGAGGATATAAAAGCAATCATTATGCCAAAAGCAAGTTATTACAATAAGTGATTTTATGGTTATGATTTGAAACAAGACAAATTTCATCCTGTATACCTTAGTTCGTCTTACTAATTGAATATATATTGCAACTGAAATTAAACCACCATTTTCAGATAATAAAATCACAAAAGAATTCATACTTTGAAAAGAAGAATGTGCACAATTTATGATGAAGCAAAAGGACATGATCATAGTTTAAAGATGTAGAAATTTCAAACCACACGTTATTCGTTGAAGTTGTATGTATATATATGCATGTGTATATATATGTATATTTATTTATTTAAAGTGCAACTAAGATAATATAACCATTGAGTAGAAATGGGAAAAATAGGCCAAAAATTGCTTATCATATAGCAGAACACATAATTAAACAGCTGAACATATACTTGGGTTTTTTTAAATTTTAGTTTTCTCTTTAATCATAAAATTTTATTACTAGCTCACAGAATGTTATTTGATTGAGTACGTTTTTCAAATCCTACCTATTTAAGAAATAACTAAAACATAAAGTCAAAACAAATTTTTTTTTTTGAGAAAAACTGATGAAATCCATGAGATTAAATATCCATACGAATTTTGATCCATTTTCTCAATTTCTAAAATCACATCCGCATCAAAATTTGAAAACGACATATTAATTACTTTCGTCTCGTTAGAGAAACGATGGAAATGATGGTAATACGAATAATTCAACATCCTTTCATTATCATTCATAACTCAACTTACTTTACGCGATTTTAAAAGAAACTAACTTTCGAGATCAATTCAATTTATCAAATAATTAATGTCGTTCACAAGCTCGAAGGCGACAATACGTAGTCGGGTTTGAGAAATTTGACATAAAAGACATGGAAAAAGTATGGAGAAGTTGCATGGGATGTTCGGAGAAATGAAAGGGAAAGGTTTATATGGTTATGTATAAAATTTATATATAGATATATTATTATATGTGGTGTTTTAAGGTTAGCTAAAAAAGAGAG
This sequence comes from Cucumis sativus, assembly GCF_000004075.3. Classification (NCBI taxonomy): domain Eukaryota; kingdom Viridiplantae; phylum Streptophyta; class Magnoliopsida; order Cucurbitales; family Cucurbitaceae; genus Cucumis; species Cucumis sativus. Next base: position 10,525,014 of record NC_026658.2, read on the forward strand.
TTGTTGAGTATGTTAGAGAGAGGACATGCAAGTGGGGGTTTATATTATACAAATAACAAAAAAGGGTCAGCCAAAACTGTTGAGCTTTGAGTTACTGTTTTAGTACAGTACTGTGTTTTTGCATTGTCTTTCTGTTCTTTGTTTGCTTTCATTTGGCCTTTAGTAAGTAGTTGAATATGTATATACACTCAAATTGTGTTGAGTGTTTTGCCAACATTACTTTGAGGAATAATATTTTCTTTTTTGGTACGTATGTTTACTCTCAGAATTTGAGTTTAAATTTGGCTCTCTAATTTTCATAATATTATCTTTCTATCTTTCACGATTCAATAAAGTTGAGCCATTTTATCATATTTTCATTTGTGTTTTCTAGAACAATTGTATTACATTAATTTGGTTTTCCATCCATTTCCATCATGATTAAAAGTGACAAAAATTCTAGTCATAATTACTTAAAATTAAGTACTGGAAAGTTAGCAAAAATGGAAGTGAGCCTCCCAGAAAATTTAAGGGTAAAAGTGTAAAATATTAAAATATAAGATCAAATAAAAGGTGAAATTAGATAAATAATGTTCTTTTAAAAAATAATTATAGAAATACTGTAGTTCTTAAAATATTTACAAATATATTTGTAGTTTTTTTTTTCTCTCCTATGTCAGGGTTGAACCTAAGACATGCTTTACCAATATATTTCTCCTTCTTTTTCTTAATTTAAATTTTTATGTTATCTTTATTTATCTTTCTTTTAATACTTTTCTCAAAATTTAAATTTTATTATTGCCTTTCTCCTTCAATATGAGAAATTGGATGAATATCTCTAAATAATTATATAATTATAACAAATCATGATTATATATTTTATCTTTCATTCATTTATCAATCATTTTGTGAACCTTTATAATTGTATTTTTTATTATTAAAAAATATGATTTTTGAACCAGTTTTTAATGATTTGTAATTGAAAAAAATTAAATGTAAATTAAAATATTTCTTAATAACCAAATTACATTCATTTAAAAGATTAAAAAAAAAACCAATATGTTCTCAATCCAAACATCATCAATTTCGAGCTGTTTGTCATCGTCGACTCTGAGCTCAATGTTGTTCTGGCTTCTCTTGGTTCTTTAGTTCTTGTTGGTACTCTTGTCGATATGATACCTCTACAGGTGCTTCATAGTACAAATATTCGTTATGTTCTCCATGACCACGTTTATGTCCATGCATGTAAGAAGTTAATGGACCAGCATCCATGTATGAAGACGATGGATCGATCCCTGAATCATAATATCCTGTACCGACCTCAGAATCACAATGTCCTGCTCCAAATATTGGCATCATCGTCATCAGACTACCATAACTAAGTTTGACTCTGTGTTTGTGTCATAGGATGCACTTCATCCACATTATGGTAAACTTCATCGAGTTTAGCTTCTTCAACTCGGACATGTCCCCTATGAATTGGTGGAGGAACAATAGGTAGATTGTACATATTATGTATCTTCTTTATGTAGATTGTACATATTATGTATCTTCTTTATGTACCTCTCATTATTATTACATATATCAATGACTTTTTGTGAATCATATGCAACATCACGAAGTCTTGCGTTGTTCGATCCCTGTGAATTGTAAAAAAAAAAATAGAAATATTTAATTAAGTAAATAATTTAAAATAATAAAAGTAATTATTACAATATTTAAATATCTACTAGATGACCCACAACTGTTCATGGTCTAGTGATGTAGAGCCTTGTTACATTATTATACTAGTGGATGTATTCTTGAGTTGCATCCATATCAAGTTGTTGAATTAAAAACTTCTATTGTCATAAGTTTTCTAAGAGATCGCCATTTCACTACCAAATGTGTAACCTTGTATGATCAATCTATAACTCTCAATCAATGTTATGCAGAGACGACTTAGTATTGCATTGTAATGAGATATTTTATTTAAGACCAAATTGTCTGAGCACCCTATCGATTTGATGCCACTCACCAATATAAAAACATATGGGCAGACTGATGGTTTGACATATTTCTTGATCATTCTTATAAGTAATGCGAAACATCACACATTACATTAAAAATAAATAAATATATGTTTACTAATATAAAAAAAACTAAAATTTTAGTATTAACAACGTACATGATCACGTTGAAGAAGGTCCACCATGTACCTATACTGACTAACTACATGAGTAGCTGATCTGGTTGTATAAAGTTTTGTCTCTCCATCTGTATTTAATAAACTAATATTTTAGATTTTGAATTAATTATATCGCTCATCTAGAATTGTTTGATATAAATTAAAATAAAATAGCATACGGTGAACCTTGTGCTCGTCCAAGTAGTAGATGATCGTTTGTAGGTCTAAGTTGTGGTGCGTAACGAACATAATGTAATACTTCAACATATTTATGAAAATCATTCATAGGGATATATATTTTTCATATGAAAACCATTTACTGTAAAACAGGTATATGAGAGAGGATCATTCACAAATAGTCATTTATCTAAAAGGTCGTTAAAAAACAATCATTTATTTATAAGAATCAATCATAAACACTTGAGACTCTATTTTTTTTCACTTTGCTTTCAGCTTCTTCCTTGCTGTTAAACTCTCATAACTTCTTTGTCATTTTCATCAGAAAGTCTAACATCTCCAAAAAAACTTATTTTTCCTTTGGCCTTTAGCCCAATTTATAGTTACCTTTCACATCCAATGATCACTTCCACACTTTACATATGCGCCTTACCGATTCGTCGCGCCAAGCGACCAACCCAAACATGACACGTAAGCTAAAATTCCAGCGTCAATTGGACGTTTACTGCTTGAAAAGTCAAACTCTCTAATCGCTTGACTCTTCCTATCTTCATGAGAAGTAACAGACATTTACTTTTATAAGAGGGTTATCTAATCATTTCAACAGAACATCTACCTCCTTGCCACACTTCCTTAGGCATAGGTACTTCTTTCCGCATTACTATGTTAAATGCCTAGCTAGCTCTTGGTATCCAACGTGTACTTCTTCCTCTCCAACTATTCTTACCGCGTTGCTTATCTTACCGCGATAGAACTTAGACTCAAACATTTCTCTTCAGGACGTCTTTATCTTATCGCATCTTTCTTCGAAGAATGTCTCACACTTACACTTATTCGAAATAACTTTTCAGGAAGTCTCCTCTTCAACATGACTCATATTTTTCGGATCAAGGCCTCACACTATATCTGTCTATCTGAGATGGACAAAGATTATACTTTAACCTCATCTATCTTCCACATGATTTAATTAGATAATGATGCTACAAAGAGATGAAACGAGAATGTGATATACAAAAAATAAAATACTATCTCTATCTATCTAAGACAGGCAAAGAGAAATCAATATGTCATTTGTGTACCCAAGATACCTCTGTCATCTGTACCTTTTGTGGTTCTTTTAGATCCATTGAAAATATTTGCACAAGTGAAGACAAGAATAAATCATGAAATATCATTCATAAACTAAAATGTCAATCGCGTCTATATATATATTAAAATGAAAAAAAAAAAAACATCTTTTGATTAATTGGTTCAACTTTGCAAGTCCTATTATTGTAACCTTTATGATCACATTTAAAACGTCTTGATAAATTTTTAAATTCACTTGCAAATGGAATTATTTGGTTTTAAGTATACAAATAGATATCTAGATTAAGCATTCGTAGAATAGCAAGTGCATGTGCATATGGAATTTCATCAAAATCTCATACTCGACAACTACAAGATCCCAAGTCTAGCTTTCTATGAACTATGTACTTCCATCCATTATCTTTTATTTAATGTTGCTAATGGAATCAACCTAATAGATAAATAAGAGAAAGGTAATCAATATAACAAGCATTCAAGTCTATATGGGATAAACTGCTATTTGTGTTTATTTGTGATAGATAGTAATAGAATTCTATCACCCTCAATCGCATGTAGACAAAGATATAGGACTATCACTGTTCATCTTTATCCATAATTCAATATAAAATACAAGACAATGCGATGGGTAGAAATATGCATGTATCTCTAGAATTCCATTACCCTATATCACATATAGACAAAGATATAAGACTTTCATTGTCTATCTCTATCCATAATTCATTATAGAAAACAAAGAAAAATTACCATCGAATAAATATCTTCCATCAGATCAGACGATTTGCACTCAAAGTAATACCACCGCCCATCTAACAATTATAATCAAACAGACTCCATTGTAGAACAAAAATCGGTTGTGTGTTATTTTGAAAGCAAGATATAATTTCGATTCGATTTCAGAGAAATTTCAATTAGGCAAATAATCTAGAGCATTTTCCAATTTTATCTACAATCATGACACCGACTAGTACCTTATATATTTCCATCTATAAATCTATCATTTCAAGGATGCAAGAAAATTTAGTCATGAACTAAGAAAGACTTGGAGATTTTACCACTAATTGAATCAAATCAATTATTGGTAACTTGTACATAAATACAAGTTATTATGGTCTTCTAGAGAGAACAATGGAACCAAAACACATAGTAAATGTGTCAAAACACGTAATTTCTATTGCAAATTCATAACGATTAGAAAATACAACGCACTTAAGTCTCTATGCCTGTTTTACCCTGGTTCTCGATATTTTATCGTAGGATTAGAAAGAAATAATGAAGACATAGTGAATCGAAGAGGAGCATGTGCAAAGGTTGGCGATAGGAACCTTGTTTGGCCACTAAAGTCCCTAGGCGAGGAACCATATCATCATGCTAGGAAGGTTCACTAGTAGAGAAGACCTGTAGTTGGAGTTGATGTGACTTGACAAAGGCTGCAATCAGTGGTGACATGATCAAAGAATAGAATTTTTCCACCGAAAGTAGTCTATAAAAGGACTCCATCTCTGCCAAGTAAAAGTCAGGGCTTAAATGGGCCAAACTCTAAAGAGTTGGTGGAAAGGACTAGCCTTTCAGCTGTCCGTAGAAGTTTCTTCTTCTTCTCTAATCAATCTGTACGTGAGAGCTTAGAGATAAGTTAGAGAAAGACTCCACCATTCCCCTTTCTCCCTAAGTTGTAATACTTCTCAGTCTCTTTACTTTTCATTTTAATGTATATTGTTCATATTGTACATTGGCCTAAGGTCTGCATTCTTTTATACATTTCATAGTTATCTACTTTTAATCAATAATTTCTCTGTTGTTCATCTGACAAAGTGTTATAGATAATTTGGTTTGTGATAAGTTTTTATAAGTAGTCTAACTTATAAGATATATCGAGTTAGCTTGAGCTATAATGGACCGTATGACAATGCTTGTCACAAACTACTCAAGAGAGTAAGTAGCAAGGACATGGCTAACAATCGCAAAGAGGAGCATGAGACAAACTCCACCTTGGTGAGATAACTTTCTTCACTTATGTTCGAAAGGATAATAAGTGTGGGTACTTGGTGCCAAGAAGTTGGAACCTTAAATGAGAAGTATTGTATGTCTTATAGGCAACCATTGCTAGATAGCTATCCCGTAATGAACTTTTGTCATTTGCATCCTGGAGGAGCAGATGTGACATTTAAGCACTGAGAGGTGCTCACCTAATCAAAAGGTCATTAACTGATCCCTATTGCATCATAGCTTATCGCATAATTTAACCACTTACAATAGAAAGACTTTCCTTCACATTTTCTTAACACAAGTTACTTCATTTTCTCAATCTTCTCATTTTCTCAATCTTCTCACCATGCTTATCACCTTTTATAGAATCTCTAGTGTAGATATCAGACGTAGCTTATACGCACTTTACTTATACTGGATAGTTATCTTATACCATCTAGATGAAGTATACCTTAGAACCAAGTTTTGATATCAATTCCCTGTGTTTGACGTTGGATCATCCATGAAACCTATCATTTCCCTTACATTTGGGCAAGCGAAAGAAAAACTTGTACTACATGAGGATTTTGTAACTGCACAAGAAAAAGAGACATAATGAGCATCTTGTATGTAATGACCATGTCTCTCCACGTAGAGAGGTTTGTGATATAACTTAACTTACATATCTCAATCGTGCAAACTCAAGCATTAGAACTCTAAATGAACTTAGATCGCCATATTTCAAAAGAGTAAGTCCAAATCTCAAAATACCAGTTATCGTCTTCATTGCCAAGTTTGTGGTGATTCACCTTTGTACATGATACTCCACGTGCCAATGTCGGTGCCTCTACGGCAATCGCCAAAACATCTCCAATTGGTAACTCCAGACAGCGTTGAACAGTCTTTCTGGCAACTCCTCTTCTGCCTATCCCTCCACAAAATATCCCATATCTACAATAACATTGGTGACATAACCAAGCGCAAGATGCAAAGTCGCATTGAAAATTTTTGAGCTACCTATATCTACGTTAATTTCAAAATAGTTATGTCCTCTATGGTAATTGCACATCAATGCCTTCCCTAAAAACATGCACTGTACTTTCCTACCCTTTCTTTACAAACCATGGACCTTTTATGATTCGATTCACCAATTTAAATCATTGATTTTTGAAAGCATCATCGCCACTGATGAATCAATGTAGAAGCGAGCTAAACGAATGTGTCGAGGCAAGACGAAAAAAAACATAGTTGTGTCGAGGAAAGTGGAAAATGACGTCATATGAGAGTTTGTTAACGAGGATAGTGGTGTGTGACGAAACTTGATCAGCGCATACCTTGACGACATCTTTGTTGATGAAAGGGATTTTGAGGAGACAGGACAAAGCTTGACAAGGTGAACAAGAAGAAATTGAAGAAGGGTATTCCTGTTATAAAAAATCCATCGTGGTCTAATGGGCTTTTATTTTTGTTATATATGTGTAAATTTCTCTTTCCAAATCAATTTTTTCTAATAACTTATATCGCTTTTTATAAAACAAAGTCATACAATAGAATTTAGAAAAGAAAAATTCATTAGATGACAAAAGCACAACCCATGCACCTCTTTTTTTCATATTGCAAAAATTGCAAATATGACAAGTAATTAGTGATATCAAACAATATTAGATGGTCATCGGAGGGCTATCAGAGAGTTGTTGAGGACTATTAGAGGGTTATCAGTTTCAAATTTTCTATTTTTGTAATGTAAAAAGTGTAGTGACATGTGTCCTATTATCATAATTGTGTTTTCTATTTTTGCAAGTGCCCCTTTAGAAAATTTGGGAGTTTGATTTAATTTCCTAGAATTTTGTTTTTGTGAGGGATCACATCTTTAGAAGTTTGAGGTTTGATCTTAAGAAAAAAACCATTTAATCAATGTTTTTTTATAAAAAAATATCTTTATGAGAAGGCCATTCTTACATCGAATTTTGAGAAATTGTACTAATTTCTCACTTTCTTCAGGTGAGAAGTTTTTTTCAATATAGTTCAATTTATGAAATGCTCTTCAATTATTTTTTGAGATCATTGTTGGAAATATTGGAGTTTTCAGAGGTAAAATAAGTTATTATTTTTAAAAATAAATTAAAGAATATTTTAAAATTCAAGAGTTGAAATTTTGCCAACATTTCTAAACTGGTGTTGTGCGGTGTTAATTCTTCCTCATACACAAGTGACTTTCGAACCTAACACTAGTTTTTGCAGACCATTTTTTTGTGATTTTGTTTAAAAATTGTTTACTTTATTTTGGTCCAATCACAACATAAAAAAGATGAGTGACGACTTTTTTTTTTTTGTTTTATTTTAAAATTAATCTATTTTGAGGTCGATCGCTTTGCGTCGTCTCAGACACGGCGATAGCAATAGCTAAGTACAAACGAAAAGGTTAGTTCTTTATCTGGAAAGCTAAATTTTTTATAATGGCCTAAAATTCTAATTCCCTAAATTTATGCAAAAATATGTAAGTATATATGCAATTGAGCTAAACCAAAACCACCCCAACTTTGAAGGCATGTTTTGTCGTTGAAGTATAAAATTAAAATAAAAAGTACAAGAAGAAATAAAAGAGGAATAAACAAAATTCTCATGAATTATGCAAGTGCCATGTGCACCCACCACAACACTCCTGGACACACAATAGATAAATGTTACAAGCTTCATGGATATCCTCCTGGATATAAGACCAAACAACAACAACGAAACAATAACATTGTTAATTCAGTAGCAGCTCAAAACAGTGAGAATATCTCTCAAGACACCACATATTAACAGTCTTCAAGTTCTAATAAGATGAGCAACAAACTACTACACATCACCATTGTAATTGAAGAATTCGTAAAAAAAATTCCTATGCCAACAACAAAAATGTTTTGAAGGCACCTGTTGGATTTAGTATGGCACGTTCTTCAAATATGGGGAAAAACATTCTTTAGATGATTAGATGGTGAATGTTATTAAGGTAACAAAGGAGAAAGCCATGAAAAATCAATTCAAAATATGAAACACAAATTAGTCAAATCCTAGAAAAGAGTGCGTTGGAAAAAGGTAAGTTGCCGAGTTACCCTAAGAAAAATCCTAGATAAGAGTCCATTGCAATCACAACTAGAAGTGTAAAAGAGTTGAACAAGCCTATTGCGACTGATGAGGATGAAGTATGAACCATCTCAAGAGGAGACTGAATCTAACAATGTTAATAAACGTAACATTCCAAATTTCACGAAATTTTATTTTATTATCTTGAAGTAATTGGATTATAGTTTGGTTTTTTAAGGTTAAATAAAAAAAATTGTGTTAGATGAATCAATTTAAACTAAGAATATTAGGATATTTTGGTTGATTTTGATGATTGGATCATGGGTTAAGATAACTGATTTTGAGTTTAATTTGGAAAGGAAATGAGAAATTAGAGAAATAAAATTAGAAAAAGAAATTTAAGATATATTTAGAAAATTGCATGAAAATAACCAAAACATTTAGAGAAAAAAAACAGCTTTTTTTTTATATTGGAAATATGGCTATTAGAGGATAATTAAATGATCATCACTTTTAAATGGTCTGTTATCATTTTTTTTTTGTTATTTCTGCAAAATCTCTTATATATTTTTTGAAATAGAAAAGTATTTTTAATAGAAAATTTGTCAAAAATTTATCTTTGCAAAATATTAACACTTCCTAAAAAAAGTTAATAAATATTTTAGTCGAATAAATAATTTGTAATTTCTTTATATTTTTGAAAAAACTTATACATATAGGCGTTTATATAGGAAAAGAAATGGATTAGGGTTTCAAATATATATATATCTACCACCTTTAGAGTGCGTGCGTCAGCTAACCCCCTCAGGCTCAGTCGCATTCTTCAGCCGCCCAATCGTCGTTTCCCTCCTCACCTGACCGTCTCTAACGGCTGATCATCCTCCAAAGCCCAACCGAACACACCTCGCCAGATGTGAGTGTTCGTCGCCGTTCAAAGCCTTTGTCGTCGCAACTCATTGTTCGTTAGCTCGCCGTCAATCTTGTCAACCACTGTCATCGGTTGTAGTTGTCATCGCTCACCATAACCTCTAGTTGTGTGAAATTTTTGTGTTTTTCTTGTCGGTGTCTTGGTGATCGTTGTGTACTAGGTTGAATTCATAAATTGTACGATACTCTAGACGGTTGGATTTGAATTTTGTAAAGCATTTAAGCCACTATCCAGCAGGTTATTATCTATTTTTCCAGCGATGTTTAGGTAAGCAATTGGGAGTTTTAAATCGAATTTTGGATTTGAAGTATTGTGGCTAAAGTTAATAATAATTTGTATTACGTTTAAGTTGGTTATAAAATTTTACTAAAGACTAAGGAACTTGGTTACTTCAACCATAACTTGTGATGAATTTGAGGTCGGGGATTTACTTTAGAAATAAGACTGTTTACACTGAACACGTTGTTATGAACTGATTCACTTGGAATTGCTATGATATGCTCATGATTAGACTGCTGAGAGTATTCTAAAATCCACTAATAATGTTCTTAAAGTAATGATATATATTAATGACATGATACAGACTATTAGTGTTTGTTAGTCTCTCTATCGGGAGATGTGTTCATCCTGTTATATGTTAGGGTGCCCAATGGGATCAATACGCTAGAAAGTCCATCTATGCCGACTCTCTTAAGGGGTGTTTGGAGGAGGAAAAGGAAATATAAATATGCCTACTCTCTTAATCCTTCCCTTTCTTCTTTTCAATCTTCCTCTTTCCTCCTCTTAATCCTTCAATAAATACAATCACATCAAATTTTTCTTTTTTTTTCAAAATATAAATATATTTTTCTTACAAATTATATTTTAGCAAATATAATTAGCTTTCCAATTTTCCATAACAATTATATATATATATATATATATATATATATATATATTCACATATACATATAATTATCAAATTTCTAACCAAATTCAACTCTTTAATTTAATTAAATAAACACTCAAAAATGTTTAATTAAATTCAAATTCAACTATACTTAAAAATTCAAATCGAGTATCAATTAAATATTCAACCCATAAATATTTAATTAATTTTAATTTCAAAAATCATTAATATTCAATCCAATGATTGTTTGTCATTATTTTACATCATCGTGATGTAAGTAATTGCCATCACTGTTTAATCGCATTCCAAATTTTTAAAAAAATCATATTTCATTTAGTTTAAATGTCATTATGTTCATTCTCATTTGTTTAAATCGACGGTTAACGATATGCAATTTCCAAACATTGCACTTACAACATCAATTTTAAAAACTAGATATAATTTCTTTTGCACATAACACATCAATTTGTTTATTGACACAGAATGTTTGGATACAAAACGTTCAAAATTGACATCGTATTTACAAAAACCAATGGAATATGTTTTTCAATAAAAAATCTAAATTTTGGTAAATTAAAAATACAAACATTTGTGTATTGGATTTATTATACAATTTTTTTAAAAAATAATACAAGAGTACGAATTTCTTTTAAAAAAAGTTTATTAGCATAATCCTTCCTAATGATTTCTTCCCAAATCTTTGAAAATGCAACAAAATAGAAAGAAAAAAAAAAGGAGCATATTTTTAAAATTATTGATTTACAAATCAAATTGAACTATAAATTAAAGAGAAATGAAAAAATAAATAATACAATTTCCTTGTAATTGGATTTAGGGTACAAATTTGAAAAACATATTTTCCGCAAACCAACAAAAATAATAATAATACAATTTGTTTTGTATATTGGATTTAATGTAAAAAAAATAAGAAAAAATACTGCTATACAGATGAAAAAGAAAACTTCAACTTTAAAAGTGTATTGGGTGTATGTTACAAGTAAAAAAATATAATACAAAATCAAAAAAAATTAATACAAATTTTGTGTGTATTCAGACTATGGTACAACTAAAAAAATTGAATTTGAGTACAATTTTTGGTTGTAAAGATTTTAGGGCACGAACAAGAGACAAAAGTTTACATACAAATGCAAAAAATATTAGCACATTTTTCATTTTATATTGAATACAAAAAAAAAAAAAAAAACAAGAATTTCATATCCATGAAAAAGAAAATTAGTTGTTTTTTTGTACAATTTTATTTCACACAAATGAAAAAAAAATACAATTTTTTTATCATAATCATTCCCCAAATAAATATTATAAATAATTCCTCATAATCCTCCCAATTATTCATTTCCCCAAACAAGGATTATAAATAATTCTCCTACTTAATCCTTTCCCAGATAAAGATTATAAGTAACCCTTTATGTTTCATAATCTTCTTTTTCTTATTCCTTTTCTCCATTTTCCTTTCTTTCCCCCAAACACTCTGTTCGTGTACACAATGACCTACTATACTTAAAACTTTACTTTTTAAAAGACTAGTGGTCAACCTTTCCTTAAATAGCATAATATCATATTGTAATAAACACTTAACTGTATCCAAATTCATTTACAACTCTTACATAAGTCCAGCAAAGATAAAGACAACATAAACCTACTAGACAAACTGAATGACTATGGGATCACAATTATTACTTAGAAGGTTCATTTTGGAAAAATAAAAGGATAAGTAAAGGAATTTGAAGAAATAGTGTAAAGGAATTTGAAGAAAGAGTTTTTTATGAATTAGGTGTTTTGACGCTAGGGTTGAGTTAAGGTGGACAAGATTAACTTGGCAGGATAGGTTGCAAACGAGTTAGGTTGGGAGACATTTTCAATCCAACCCATGATTTTGTTTGGTTCGGTTGGCAACCCGAATAACCTAAATTTTGTTACCAACCTAATGCTTAAAATATGGGTTGGGTTAGGTTAGGTTGTCTGATTTTATTGTTCTTTTTCAAAAACGATGACTTTCAAATTTAAACGATTGTGTAGATCATGATACACGATCACGAGCCTTAGTTGCACTGAGATGCCTCGAGATGAAAGATTTTGCTTTGAATTTATTCAATCTCGGGTATACAATTCCTCGAGATGCTCCAAGATGAAAGAATTCTCCCCTCAGTTAATGGATCTCGAGATTTAATGGCACCGAGATGGCCTGGGATGAAAGAATTTCTGCCTTTATTTTATTCCATATCGGGCATATAATGCCTCGAGATACCTCAGTATGAAAGACTTATTGCCTTTAGTTATTCAATTTTAGGCCTTAATTGCATCGAGATGGCCCCAAATGTAATATTTTTTATCTTTAATTCATTTGATATCTGGTATCCAGTGTCTCGAGATGCCCTAGGATGAAAAAAAATTCTTCATTTAATTAGTTATTGGATCTTGAGCATTAATGGCACCGAGATGGCAGAGGATTAAAGAATTATGCCTTTATTTTGTTCGATCTCAAGCATATATTGTCCCGAGATGCTTTGAGATGCCTCGAGATAAAACACTTTTGGTTTTAGTTATTTGATCTCAGGCCTTAATTGCACCCAGGTGGTCAGAGATTAACAAATTGCAAAGAAGATATAAATTTCATATATACGATTGTTGAATAAGAAATTTTGAGACCAATCACAAGTTGCCACATCATTTATTAAGTTAATGATGAAAAGTACAAATAATTAAATTTGGGACTAATTAAAATTGACATATGCTCCAAATTAAAGAGTTAAAATAAATAAATTGGTCATTCTAATAATGCCACATGTTTTCATATTAATCGTTGGATTAAGTTTATCATTTTAGTTCAATTAAATATTATTTACTTGGACTAAGTTCAATTAAGCCAAAAAAATAAGCTTAATTGAGCCCAAATACTAAATATAACCTAAGTCCATATGGTTGAGCCCATGGTTCTGGTCCATGGACCAACCAGGTTCAAACCCATAAAGCCCACCAGTGAACTCTATAAATAGAGGAATTCTCCTCATTTGTAGGGGTTGGAAAATTTTGACTCTAGAAGATCCAGAGAGAATTCTTCCAAGAACTAGAAGACTCCCTAACTCTTGAAGTCGACCATCCTCGAAGATTGAAGCTTCTTTAAAGATACAAGCTTTCTTCCAAGGCTCCAACTTCAAGAACATCACGTGCTTCGCTTCCTCCAAATCAAGCTGAAGCATCCAGTTGAGAGAGAATCAGAGGATCAAATTCTAGAGATTGAACCGCATCGCATCAAATCAACAAAAATACAACATCAACCCAAGTTCAAGTCCACGAATTAAATTTCTCCGGAAATCTCGTGCGAACAAATTGGCACGCCCAGTGGGACCATCTCTACCTCTCATCTCTCTCTCATCATCTAGATCTACAAGCAAATCAATGGCATCAAAGAAAGCTGCATCCAAATCTTCAGCTGCAAGCGACACCTACACGGGACCTATCACCCGTAGTCGTTCCAAGGGGATCATCCAAGGGCAAGACCAAGGTTCCGCCATCGCGCAGAGCATCCTGAAGCAATTGATGGAATCTCCTAAAGCTGGAATTGTCATCAAGGAAAATCCTCTATATAATGATTATGATTCTGCCTCTAGCAGGTCACTGAAAGAAGCACACCCAGATGTGATGTCCGTCATGATGGCTGATGTAGCAGTCGAGACTGCCATGGCGGAGATGGAGAGAAAAATTAATCTCCTGATGAAGGTTGTTGATGAACGAGACCACGAAATTGCAGCTTTAAAGGAGCAGATGCAGACTCGTGAAACTGCTGAATCGAGTCAAACTCCTGTCGTTAAAGTTGATGACAAAGGGAAGAAACGTGGTACAAGAAAATCAGCCACAACAACAATCAACTTCTGTGGCTTCTCTCTCGGTTCAACAATTACAAGATATGATCACAAACTCCATCAGAGCACAATATGGAGGCCCATCTCAGACTTCTTTCATGTACTCTAAACCATACACCAAAAGAATCGACAACTTGAGAATGCCGCTTGGATATCAGCCTCCAAAATTCCAGCAGTTTGACGGAAAGGGCAATCCAAAACAGCACGTTGCTCACTTCGTCGAAACATGTGAGAATGCAGGATCAAGAGGAGATCAACTAGTCAGACAATTTGTTCGAAGCTTGAAAGGAAATGCTTTTGAATGGTATACTGATCTGGAGCCAGAAAGCATTGAGAGTTGGGAACAACTAGAAAAGGAGTTTCTCAATCGCTTCTACAGCACCAGGCGTACTGTAAGCATGATGGAGCTTACAAATACGAAACAAAGAAAGGGAGAACCAGTCATCGACTACATCAATAGATGGAGAGCTCTAAGTCTTGACTGTAAAGATCGGCTCACCGAACTGTCGGCTGTAGAAATGTGCACCCAAGGCATGCACTGGGGACTCCTCTACATTTTGCAGGGAATAAAGCCCCGCACATTTGAAGAACTGGCAACTCGAGCTCATGATATGGAGTTGAGCATCGCCAGTAGAGGAACTAAAGATTTTCTTGTTCCTGAAGTAAAGAAAGATAAGAAAGAGATGAAAGGTGCTGAAAAGATAGTGAAAAGCACCGCGAAAGAATCTATGGTCGTAAACACAACCCCGCTGAAATTCTCCAAAGGAAAGGAAGCGAGGGTTGAAAAGAAGGATGATGGAAGCGAAAGGCGACGTCTGACTTTAAAAGAAAGGCAGGAAAAAGTTTACCCATTTCCTGATTCAGATATCGCTGACATGCTAGAGCAACTACTAGAGAAGCAGCTGATCCAGCTGCCAGAATGTAAACGACCTGAGCAAGCAGGAAAGGTAGATGATCCCAATTACTGCAAGTATCATCGGGTCATCAGTCATCCAGTAGAGAAATGCTTCGTGCTGAAGGAGCTAATTCTAAGGTTGGCTCGTGAGAAAAGGATTGAGCTAGATTTGGAGGAAGTAGCTCAAACAAACCACGCTGAAGTGACGATAATGTCTGAGGCTTCTTCGTCGAGATTGATTTTTGAGCAAAGGAAAAGCTTGGTCCAGTTCGGGACCTTTGAGCCTATAGTTGTCCAATTCTTTCAGGAAATCTCATACGAGGATCCTCAAGGAGAGAAAAGACCAATCGAAGAAGACGATGAAGGGTGGATAGTGGTGACCCACCGAAAGAAAAGACAGTCGATCCCGACCCAAAGAGAGTCTCGCTCTTACCAAAACTATAGAAGAGGAAATAAGACTCAAAAGAATAAGAAAAAGAAGAAGACTCATAAGCTTAAGCTCGTACATAATGAAGACATGAATTTCTCTCGACCTCAACGCTTAGTGACCTTGGCAGACTTCCTTCCAAAAAGCTTCCTTTGTGATCATCAGGATGAAGACCCAGAAGTCGTTGCGTGTCATGCTATCAACACAACGGAGGAAGAAATAATCCCTCCAAGATCACTAGAAGGAGAGGGAGTATCAAAAGACCTTTCAAGGTTTAATGTAGAGGATCTATTATCACTTCCTCAAGAGACCAAAACCATCCTTATTGATGCATTGCTAAATTCAAGAGCATCAAGTTCGAGTACTCCGACTATGACATATGAGAGTGGTTCTTATTGTATGTCTATAGACTTCTCAGATGAGGATTTGTTGTTGGGATCTAAACTTCATAATAGACCTTTGTATGTTTCTGGATACGTTCGAGAACAGAGAGTCGATCGAATCCTCATTGATAATGGCTCAGCTGTCAACATAATGCCAAAGTCGACTATGTGGCAATTAGGCATCTTGATGGACGAGCTCTCAAATAGCAAGCTAGTAATTCAAGGTTTTAACCAAGGTAGCCAAAGAGCAATAGGCATGATACGGTTAGAACTCATAATTGGCGACCTAAAGGCCAGTGCATTGTTTCATGTCATAGACTCAAGGACTACTTACAAGTTGTTACTAGGGCGTCCTTGGATTCATGGAAACGGAGTAGTAACTTCAACACTGCATCAGTGCTTCAAATTTTATCAGGACGGTGTAAAGAAGGTTGAAGCCGACTCTAATCCATTCTCAGAAGCTGAGTCTCACTTCGCAGATGCAAAGTTTTATTCAAAGAATAATAATATTTTAGAAGTTTTGCCTGCAGAAACCCCTCTTACAAAAGGAGAAGATAATTCACAACTGAAATCACTCGCAACCACAGAACCACATGAAAGTGCGAGAACCTTTAACTCTGGAAAGGGTGAAGCATACACTAGCAGCACAAAGGGTATGATCTTGAAGGATGAAAATGCTGCAAACACACCAGTTTTGCGTTATGTCCCTCTGTCAAGGCGCAAGAAAGGCGAATCACCATTCATGGAGTCTCCAAAAGGTTTGAAAGTTGGTGACATCGAAATCATAAAAGAAAGCTTCACTACACCACTAACTAAGATAGCGAAGCAGAGGTAAAGGTAGATCTGGTGGAAGCAAACTTGCCCCAAAGGCGAACGAAAGACGGATTCGACCCCAAGGCTTACAAATTGATGGCGAAAGCAGGTTATGACTTCACAGCTCACACCGAGTTTAAAAGCTTGGAAATTCATGACCGACCTGAGCTCTCCTCAACTCAAAAGAAGCTTCTACGGGAAGGACATTCTATACCCGTGTCGAGAAAAGGACTCGGATACAAGTCGCCAGAACCGATCCGTATAACTAAAAAGGGGAAGGAAAAAGTGGTTGACATCAATCATATAACTATAGAGGAGGATGACAATACTGACGTAAAAGAAGGTGATAATCAGAGAATCTCAGTATTTGATCGAATTAGACCATCTGTTGCACGTCCCGTAGTATTTGAAAGGCTAAGCATGACAGAGGCAGAAAGAGAAAGGCTCCAGTCAGTACCAAACCTTGAGAGACATTCGGTCTTTCGAAGGCTAACTACGACTCCCATAAAGGAAGAAAGCACATGCCATGCCTTGACAACTACAAGACCATCAGCCTTTGAAAGGCTAGGTGTGTCTAAAAAGAAAAATGTACAAGCACCCCGTGCTCCGATTTTTAATCATCTCGGGATAAAGGATCACACGACAACATTGATTCCAACATAGATACAAAGAAGAAGGAACCAATGTCTCGTGTGAAAGTTTGGCGTCGAATTAAGCATACAGATGTCGAGAATTATCGTAGTAAGAAGTTTCCTTGCGAGACAAAGGAAAATGGAGAAATTCATAGCAACGTTCCTTCTCGCATGAAAAGAAAAACTTTTGTTACTCTCAATACAAGTCAAGGTTCGTTAAAGGTAAAAAGACATGATGTTATACTAACGAATCCTGAAAAAGAAGGGTCGGAACAAGGGGAAGGTGAAACTTCATGTCATCACATCACCATTATTGAGGAATCAGAGACTGGAACTCATGAAGAAGACGCAGAAAATGCCCCACAAAGTTTAGAGGATGGTGGTCAATCTACTGTAGACGAGCTAAAAGAGGTGAACCTTGGTACAATAGAGGAACCACGTCCGACTTTCATTAGTGCGTCCCTCTCTAACGAAGAGGTGGATAAATATATGAGTTTGCTCACCGAATACAGGGACATCTTTGCGTGGTCGTACAAGGAGATGCCAGGACTTGACCCAAAAGTAGCAGTCCATCATCTTGCAATTAAACCGGATATCGACCGATTAAACAAGCACAACGACGTTTTCGACCGGAGCTTATCCCTCAAATCGAGGTGGAAGTCAACAAGTTGATCGAAGCAGGATTCATTCGCGAGGTCAAATATCCAACGTGGATAGCAAACATTGTCCCTGTTAGAAAAAAAATGGACAACTTCGCGTTTGTGTAGACTTTCGCGATCTGAATAATGCATGCCCTAAAGATGATTTTCCCTTGCCCATCACCGAAATCATGGTTGATGCAACTACTGGACACGAGGCGTTGTCGTTTATGGATGGGTCGTCTGGATATAATCAAATACGGATGGCCCTCTCAGATGAAGAAATGACAGCTTTCAGAACTCCAAAGGGAATATACTGTTACAAGGTGATGCCCTTTGGATTGAAAAATGCCGGCGCTACTTATCAACGTGCCATGCAGAAAGTGTTTGATGATATGTTGCACAGGTATGTTGAATGTTATGTTGATGATCTTGTAGTCAAAACAAAGAGACGACAAGACCATTTGAAGGATCTAAAAGTCGTGTTTGATCGCTTGCGAAAATATCAGCTAAGGATGAACCCTCTCAAGTGTGCGTTTGGTGTAACTTCAGGAAAATTTCTTGGCTTCATTGTAAGGCATCGAGGGATCGAAATAGACCAGTCCAAGATTGATGCCATTCAGAAGATGTCAAGACCTAAAAGTTTGCATGACCTAAGAAGTCTCCAAGGACGATTGGCTTACATCCGAAGGTTCATCTCTAACTTGGCCGGTCGGTGTCAACCTTTTCAAAAGTTGATGAGAAAAGGAGAAAATTTTGTGTGGGATGAAGCTTGTCAGAACGCTTTTGATAGCATAAAGAAATACTTGCTTACTCCCCAGTGCTGGGAGCTCCAGTACCTGACAAACCACTAATATTGTACATTGCTGCACAAGAAAGGTCCTTAGGAGCATTACTGGCACAAGAAGAGGTAAAGGGAAAGGAGCGTTCTCTCTACTATCTAAGCAGAACATTAATTGGGGCTGAAGTTAACTATTCTCCTATCGAAAAGATGTGTCTTGCACTTTTCTTTGCCATTGATAAGTTGAGGCATTATATGCAGGCCTTCACGGTTCATCTAGTGGCAAAAGCAGACCCTATAAAGTATGTTCTATCCAGGCCAATCATCGCTGGACGCTTAGCCAAATGGGCGGTTCTACTCCAACAATATGACATTGTCTATATTCCCCAAAAGGCGATAAAAGGACAAGCGCTAGCAGACTTTTTAGCAGACCACCCAATTCCTTCGGATTGGAAGTTATGTGATGACCTACCAGACGATGAGGTTTTCTTCACAGAAGTTATGGAACCTTGGACTATGTACTTCGATGGTGCAGCTCGAAGAAGTGGTGCGGGGGCAGGCATTGTCCTCATTTCTCCTGAGAAGCATATGTTGCCTTATAGCTTTGCACTTTCCGAATTGTGTTCAAACAATGTGGCTGAATATCAGGCTTTGATAATTGGCCTTCAAATAGCATTAGAAATCGGAGTGTCATTCATAGAGGTCTATGGTGATTCAAAATTGATAATCAATCAACTCTCGCTTCAATATGACGTGAAACATGAAGACTTGAAGCCATATTTTGCTTATGCTCGACAATTGATGGAAAAGTTTGATAATGTGATGTTAGAACATGTCCCTAGAGTAGAAAATAAGAGAGCGGATGCATTGGCAAATTTAGCCACGGCCTTGACCATGCCAGATGATGTAACTCTGAACATACCACTTTGTCAACGATGGATTATACCCCAGTTAGGCCTGAATGTCAGGAAGTGAACATGGCAACATCCTATTTGATTGATGAAGAAGATTGGCGTCAACCCATCATAGAGTATCTTGAACATGGAAAGCTTCCAAAGGATTCTCGTCATAAAATTGAGATACGAAGAAGGGCAGCACACTTCATTTATTACAAGGGAACTTTATATCGCCGTTCTCTTGAAGGGCTCTTCCTTCGATGTCTCGGAAAGGAAGATTCGGTAAAAGCTCTAAAGGAAGTACATGCAGGTGTTTGTGGAGCACATCAATCGGGACCAAAGCTTCAATTCCAGCTAAGAAGAATGGGCTACTACTGGCCTAAGATGATCCAAGATTCAATAGACTATGTGAAGAAGTGTGAGCCTTGTCAATACCATGCAAACTTCATACACCAACCTCCAGAACCTCTTCATCCAACTGTGGCTTCTTGGCCTTTTGAGGCTTGGGGACTCGATCTGGTTGGCCCCATTACACCAAAATCATCAGCAGGACATTCTTATATCCTAGCAGCAACAGACTATTTTTCAATGGGCTGAGGCCATTTCTTGAGAGAAGCCAAGAAGGAGAACGTGGCAGACTTTATTCGAACACACATCATCTATCGATACGGTATTCCACATCGAATCGTGACGGATAATGGAAAGCAATTCTCCAATAGTATGATGGACAAGTTATGTGAAAAATTCAAATTCAAGCAATATAAGTCATCCATGTACAACGCAGCTGCGAATGGACTAGCAGAAGCATTCAACAAAACATTGTGTAATCTTTTAAAGAAAATTGTCTCCAAGTCAAAGAGGGATTGGCAAGAAAAGATCGGCGAGGCATTATGGGCTTATCGACGACTCATCGCACCCCTACAGGGGTTACACCATATTCGCTTGTTTACGGTGTGGAGGCTGTCCTTCCTCTCGAAAGGGAAATTCCGTCACTAAGAATGGCAGTACAAGAGGGATTGACTACCGAAGATAATGTGAAGTTACGTCTTCAAGAATTAGAAGCACTTGACGAAAAGCGATTAGAGGCTCAGCAAGCATTGGAATGTTATCAAGCGAGAATGTCCAAAGCTTTTGATAAACACGTTAAACCTCGCTCCTTTCAAGTCGGTGATCTAGTACTTGCCGTAAGGAGACCGATCATCACAACAAGGCATACAGGAAATAAGTTCACACCTAAATGGGATGGACCTACATTGTTAAAGAAGTTTATACAAATGGCGCATACAAGATCGTTGATCAAGACGGACTACGAATTGGCCCAATCAATGGTAAATTTCTTAAAAAATTTATGCTTAATTTTGTTAGGTAAAAAAAAAAAAAAAAAGTTGAACTACGTTATGACTTGATCCCTATATTATAAATTGTACGTAGGCAGCTTAAGGAAAACCTTAAGCCCAGTCCAGCAAAAAAAAGTTGAACTACGTTATGACTTGATCCCTATATTATAAAGGGTACGTAGGCAGCTTGAAGGAAACTTAAGTTCAGTCCAATAAAAAAAAAGGAAGAAAGACAAATTACACTTAATAGAAAATATGATGAGGAGTGAACAATGAAAGAATAATTTTTTATTATTATAAACTTCTAGCAAAAAAAAAATTAAAAAGGTATAAGTAGATAAATAAGAGAAAGCAGAGAATCATGGAGTCCATTTAAAGTTCTTCAGCTCCTCTAGTGTGCTTTCTAAAGATTCACGAAGTGTTGATAGCATTTTAGCATCAATATCTCCAACGATCGGGCACATTCGAGTTTGTCAATTTCCTCACAAGTCTTTGAAATCTCATGTTGCTTCAGCTTCAGCTCCAGGTCGTTCTTAAAAATTATTCCAGAAAATTTAGCAGACTCAGCCCGCACCATCTTTAGTTTTGCCTCTAGTTTAGCCTCCTTGGCGGACAGTCGTGTAAGACAACGTTTAGCAGTGTTGGTCTCTGCCAATATACGATTCTCATCAACTCGCAGAGTCTTCACAAAACCTTTTGCCTCCGTTAGCTGAACATCCTTAGTTGATTGGAGTAGAAATGAGGAATGTATTTGATTATGGTTCTCGACACCTTGGAAGTAACCATTCACAAGCTCCCTCAAAACAATAAGGTTGTCGCTGCCGCAAGTCGCAATCGCATCAAAGATCTTATGCATTTCTGGTTCAAGACTACTCAGTCGTTCAAAAGGGGTACGAATGATCTTCTGTCGTAGGTTTTCCCATAAGGTTATGGCAGCCTGTCGTCGGAGGTCAGAAATTAAGCTGTCAGCACAAAAATGAGAAATCTCAGAAACTGTAATAGGCTCCGTGCCTTCCACTTTTTGAGGAGGTCCCTTGATCACAGGAGGACAAGCAGACACAATATTTGCGCCTATAGGTTCCTTAGAGTTTCCATTATAAGAAAGTACAATGTTACAGTCTTCTAGATTCGGCAGTACAATGTTACAGTCTTCTAGATTCGGCATCGACTCTAGGGTATCTTCGATGTGTAGGTCGTGATCACCTAAAGAAGACTGGAAAATAATATTAACAACAAGAAATAAGAGTAGTAAAGGAGAGAAAATACAATAAATAAATAAATAAAAAGGGAGACGAAAAGAAACCATGGGGAAGGGACATCGAAGAATTGTGCAGCATCAGGGACCCGAATAGGAGACTCTTCATCATCGATCGACTGTTTGTTGGGCTTCTTGGGTCTCTTCCAATGGCGATCATCATTGCTGCTTTGACTGTCCTCAATACGTTTAGAAGGATGCTTGGTAGCTATCGATAAGCGGTTGTCCTTACCCACATTGTCAATACCACCTTTAATAAGATGTTTAAATCGTGTAGAAAGAGACAAATTATCCACCAAGCGTTTTGTCCCTCCCTCAATTTTCTCAACAAGTCGTTCATCAGTTTCATCGGAGCATATCTTCTGATTTCCACTACCAAAATTATGTTCAATCTTTTTTGTGGTTTTGGATTTGATGTGAGGGGGAGTAGGACGATCTATCAAATGTTGTACTCCTTCTTGGAGGTAATCACCGTGTTTTGCAAGCCACCAGACTTTATAATGAGAGGTAACATGTGTGTCTGGATTAGGGGCAGACACAGGAAGATATACTTGGGAAAGTGTATTCTCGCGAATACAAATCATCCAACAATATCGTACGTTAAAAAAATTGGCTTCGGGAATTTCTTCACCTAAGTCATATGGCACGTCTTGATAAAATCCAAATTGTCGGCTAAAGCGACAAGGACTATAAGGCTCAATAACTGTGGAGGATCCACATTGCGAGGATAGAAAACAAGAGCGAATGCTTATGAAAAATGAAGCATTCCAACTAATTAACTCTCCATCATCCGTTAAGAGTTCGTCCTTATTCTTTGTTGGAAGACACGCATGCCATGACACATACTTTCCCTTGTGGATATGTGTTCGAGCCTCAAGATTAGTATAATATTTGGCCCCACCTTCACCAGAAAATTCAACCATGCGAGGACCCCTAAGACTCCTAGGGGCTTTATAATGAGTGTTGAAGTAAAGAGCAAGCCACCCATGGACATAGTGAAGAGGAAAACAGGCATTTGAATAACCAAGTGATGAAGTAGAATCATGAACTTGGCGTAGGCCACTATAAATATTAGCTAAAACAGGGACGCAAGGCTAAATGTGTAGCCTTCCGCCATGAGGCTAGCAACCTTAAAAACCTCCGGACGAAGGGAAAGTTGCTTATCATGGAACACAAACACACATAGCCAACAAGAGAGAAATGCCGCTAGATAGGTTTTGTCCCTGTGATCATCAGTGACACTTAAGTCAAGGAACACTTTGAGTTCAGCTTTAGACCAGTCAGGACGTCTGATGGGAATTCCATCTGGATTATGAGTTGAGCGAGGGCGAGAAGTCTTTTTAGGCTTTCGAGGAGGCGGTTTCGAACACTTTACCTCAGATCGTGTAACCCAAAAAGAGATCCATTCACTTACAGTGATTTGAGAGTGATCCATGCGTTGAGAAACAATGCGGTAATAGGCTG